>NC_048895.1:78686727-78711637 GCF_011077185.1 Oxyura jamaicensis | reverse complement strand
AAAAAAAAAAAAAAAAAAAAAAAAAAAAAAAAAGACTTTACCGATAGCCACCCATTGTCCTGCTTTTGTCAAGACTGAAATAAGAGAAGATGGGCTTTTCAGGTCCAGTCTGTGAGGATGGCAGGGTGCAAGGTGATTGGATTCCAGCTGAGCGTTTGATGTCTTCATTTTTGAGGCCTCATCTGAAAAGGGAGCTGGCAGGAAAGTATGGCCTTACACAGAAAAAGGGCAAGTCCTGAAACAAGTTGCTTCCCTACTAATGAGCAGACATTCAATTCTATTATAATAATGTGCTTTCATTACCACAGTGGAGCTAATAGAGTTGTGGTGACTTCACACCTGCTACAGCCTGGAAAAAAAAAAAAAAAAAAAAAAAAAGGTAAAAAAAGTCACCATGAAATTACATATTGCTTTAGGACTGCAGTGAAAGGACTAGACTACTATAGTATAATCTCCAATTTTCCTGACACTGAAAAATAGGAAAGAACCAAAGAAATGATATATACGATTAAGCATTACCGTTTGTTTTTTTCCTAATTGTCTGGGGTAAGTCTTACATCTGAGATGTTTAACTGAGATTTAAAATCCTCAAGAATGTTTATGCCTAATCAATTCTATAACTGTTTTTATTATTATTAGAAAAGAACTGTTACAGCCTTATAGTTTATATTCACTTACAAATGATAATTTGTTTTTAAAATGTCAAAATCAGTGAAAATGTTTCCAATAGCATAGGACTGCATTATTGCTTTTCTCAAGATTCCACTGATAAACTTGAGTTCGGTTTTCTTAAACAGCAAGATGCCATCTTTTTGACAGATACAATATGTAGTTATGTCACAGCATTATGATAAACCTTATAGGGAAGACACAGCGGGGTTGGAGAGTTTCTACATTCCCAGCACAGTTTCCATGAAAGAAATGTTTACATGACCCGCTGTGCAAAGTTTAAATATATGCAGCAGTTTTGCTGTTAACTCCCTGAACTTGCTTGCTGAGCAGCCTGTGACCAGCAAAATTCTGCTGGACTTGTTGTTACAGTGTTGCTGTTAACATTTTCCTGTCTTGTCAGCTGTTTTGGACATCTGCTGTGTTCTATAAAATGTCTGTACAGGGGTGGTTGTGGGGTTTTGTTTGGTCTGTTTTAGCAGGCTAAGGAACATAAATATTAGTCTGTCCTTTTGTTTGTGTTGGTTGAGAGTAGATGAGAGAAGAGCAGGAGATCTTGGACACCAAGCCAATGAAAATGAGTAAGATTCTTGCCTGACAAGTCCTGTATTTGCCTTCTGTGACTCCTTTTCAAATGTATAGCATACATTCACAAAAACAATAGAGTACTTATGACCTAATGTTTTGTTAATGTGTGGTTTAGCAAGACTGATTCAGAACTTATTTTGTCTTACAGTTTTTTTGTTTTATTTTGTTTGTTTTTTATAAGTACAATTAATATATTTGGCTTATATGTGATTGCTTTGAGCATCAGGAGTCTGCTGTACGCTGAAAAAATTAAACTGGCTAAAATGCCTTGAATGCTTGCAGAGCATTTCATGTTGTTCTCAACAAGGCCTAATTAAGGCAGGAGTAGATAGAATAACAATGAGTGACTGGTTGAAATACATGTACACAACACAGGCCAAACCCAACTGTGTTTGTTTCTCATGCTAGAAAATCTTATTTTCACGTTGGTTGTTCTGAGTCTATTCTATCGTCATTTATATCCATAGTCTTTCAAGTGATCTTAGAAGGGATATTATTGTTCCTAGTCTACAGATGGCAAAAAAAAAAAAAAAAAAAAAAAAAAAAGGTGTGGAGAAAAGCACTTATTTTTCAAGTCCAAATGGTAGAACTAAAATACAAGTCAAAACTAAGTCTGAAGCGTAGGCTACAGCAGGATAAAGTACATATTCACTGACTAGTTTTATACTGATTAAAGCATCAGAAGCCACATCAACAAAAAAGATGAGTGTGGGCTTCAAAACTGCCCATAAATCATAACTCTAAGCTCACAATAGCCTCTTTATTGCTTTGGTTAAACTAATAGAGGTGCCTGCGCTACCCTGTTTAAAGCTAACTTGATTATGCTTATAACATATTACCCTTGCTTTTGTGACTGATATACCAATTACTATCCACAGAAGAATGCTGCTTCCATGGGAGTTCTAATTAGATTGCAAGTTTTGAAGGACTTTCCGAAAGAAAATCAAAATTCTGGGGAACTGCTCATCACAGCCTTAATTTTGCATCATTGTTTAAAACTTTCAAAAGTTTTTTTTTAAAAGAAAGGATGATTAAAATTGCAAATAACTGACAAAGAATCCTTTAAGATTAAAATGCTGTGCCTTTGATTTATTACAAATTTCTCAGTTGAAGCATTTGACCTGCATAGCTGTGGCTTCTTTTATTTTTATTTATTTTTTTTTATTTTGTTTTCTTCTTGGCCTGCAGTTAAATTCAAGTAGGTTTCATGCATTTGCAGATATTGATACGATTAGGATTTTATACATAGTGTGATGTCTATTGTCTTGCTTGTGCCTATGAAAAGAAGGGCTGCTTTTCAAGATTCGGTCTCTGTTACCTCTTTAAAATTATTTTCAAGTATAAAGTCAATTCTTACCATTTCTTTCTCTGTTGCATCAATGTATACAGCAATTATCTCAAACAATATATGCTGTGTATATTTTTCTGCTTTTTGTATTGGCTATATTTGGAAAGTCTTCAGTAGTTTCAGAGAAACTGCAACTCAGCTATACAAACATGCTGTGTTCTCTTCAACTATAAATTTAACTAGAATTGTATCTTTAGATAGTGGACTGGGATCTCTCTCAATATACATATTATTACTTCATTGCAGATTAAGGCCTCCAACAGTTTAAATTTCAGGGAAAAAAAAAAAAAAAAAAAAAAAAAAAAAACTCTATTACCCACCTTTTCAAACATTATGCACTAAATCAGCCATATCTGAAATCATGAAAATTAAACAAACATTGGTCCATCTGAATGCAAATGCTAAATTAATGTCAATGTATGCCTTCTTCCTTACAGTAAAAATTGTAAGGTAGCAACTTAATCATGCATCCAAGTTGAGATGCTGACAAGGTTGGCTGAAAGCTCAGCAGTCAGATATGAAGGAAATGAGGCAGAGGATAAATCTCAGTCTTATCCGTGCATGAATTAGCTTAGCAACAGAAGGGAGGGACTGGGTATTCTTTATGACAAAAATGTCAGAGATGGTCAAAGGAATGCTGCCAAGCAGCATTCCTATGGATGCTGCAGCACAACAGCAGTGACACCAAGACAACTGCCTTGCCAGTTGCTGAAGGTGAACGGAAAGCACAATGGGAAAATGAACATCTTTCAAGATCACATTTGAAAGAAAGGAACAAATGTTATTGTTTCCTGCCATACGCCTGTCTCAGACCTGCCAAATTACCTGGATTCACCCTGTGCTCACTAAAATTTGCTTATTTAGATTTGTGGTACTTCAGGGATTGTTAATCCTGGAAACTCACAGAGAATCTCAGGTTTTGATCTCTCCACCCTTTCAGCATGTCTCACAGATGGATATGACAGCTGTTTGCATCTGACAGATTAAATCCGATAACTGAACTTGCTGTGTGTGCACTCAGCCAGTCCTTGAACCAGAACCCTGGGGGTGTATAGAAAAGCAGGTTTACCAAGTGAGTCAAAAGGGAGTCTTCCACTAATAGCTGTGCTAAACTCCTCTCAGTTTGAAGTCAGTTATTTGCAAGTTTTACAGCAGTTCTTTGACAAGGGAGATTTTTCCTGTGATGAAACAAGAAGCAGAGTTGATGTTAATAAGAAAAGAGATGCTACACTTTGCCACATTGAAATTATGTGTCTTTTTCATTGCAGCAGGCTCCTTCCTGTGAATGACAGCATTAGTGCCTTGGTATAGAAAAGTGGCTTACAGCAGAACTTGAGAGGGGAGAATAGATTCTGTGTTTGCCTTTTGTTTTTCCATTTAACTAAATGTACTCTAATTCTATACATTTTTAAAACAAGACAAAGAGCTTCTGACTTTGTCACCTGAAAAAAATCTGGTCAAGACTGGTAGAGGTCTAAACTGTTCATTACAGAGGTGTAGCTATCTACCTTATTTGCAAGAATACAAGAGACAAAAGGAAACTGATAATCTTTTTTTTTTTTTTAAAAAAAAATAAATATAAAATAAAATAAAATAATAATAATAAAAAAATCCATCTCGGAACTTTTAAAGAACCTGTTTCTGCTGACCTAGGAATAAATACTAATATTTTGACCAAAAACCTTCACTGATAAGAGGTCTTGGTTTCCAATGAAAATACATTATCAACCACACCAGAACAGAGTTCCCTGTTTTATCTAAGGCCTCCTCCGTCTAACAAAGAATCGACACGTTAGAGAAAATTAGGAAACTTAACCTCTGATTACTCTGTTTCTATGGCTGAATGACTGTTAGTTCTCCCTTTAGCTAATGCATTTCTGAACAATGTAGTTATGGTAGGCAAATAGTCTATCTTCTTAAGGGACTTCTGCCTCATAAAATATGCAGGAATTAAAATATGCTTATAATCAGATTTCTGGACAGACTTTTTTGACTATTTTGATGGCTTTCACCTGTGGAATGTTTTTTAGTGGTTTGAGTTTTATGTTGTAATCTCCTTAAATATTAAGCAGGTTTAACAAGGTACTGCACCTGGGTCAAGGCAATCCCAAGTACAAATACAGGCTGGACAGATAACGGACTAAAAGCAACCCTGAGGAGATGGACCTGGAGATGTTGGTTAACAAGAAGCTCAACATGAGATAACAATGTGTACTTGCAGCCCAGAAGGCCAACTGTATCCTGGGCTGCATCAAAAGAGGAGTGACCAGCAGGTCAAGGGTGGTGATTCTCCCCCTCTGTTCTGCTCTCATGAGACCCCACCTAGAGAACTGTGTTCAGTGCCAGGGCCCCCAGCACAAGAAGGACATGGACCTATTACAAGTCCAGAGGAGGGCCACCAAGATTATCAAGGGGCTGGAGCACCTCTACTATGAAGACAGGCTGAGGGAGTTCACAGAATCACAGAATCATATAGGTTGGAAGAGACCTCCAAGATCACCTAGTCCAACCTCTGACCTAACACTAACAAGTCCTCCACTAAACCATATCCCTAAGCTCTACATCTAAACATCTTTTAAAGACCTCCAGGGATAGTGACTCAACCACTGCCCTGGGCAGCCTATTTCAATGCCTAACAACCCTTTCAGTAAAAATGTTCTTCCTAATATCCAACCTCAACCTCCCCTGGTGTAACTTTAGCCCATTCCCCCTCATCCTATCACCGGGCACGTGGGAGAATAGACCAATCTCCACCTCTCTACAGCCTCCTTTCATGTACCTATAGAGATCGCTAATGTTGTCCCTGAGCCTCCTCTTCTCCAGACTAAATAACCCCAGCTCCCTCAGCTGCTCCTCATAAGACTTGTTCTCCAGACCCCTCATCAGCTTCGCTGCCCTTCTCTGGACACGCTCCAGCACTTTGATGTCCTTCCTGCAGTGAGAGGCCCAGAACTGAACACATTAATTGAGGTGCGGCCTCACCAGGCTTCACCTGAGCACACTGCTGGCTCATATTCAGCTGACTATCAACCAATAGTCCAAAGTCCTTCTCTGCCAGGCAGCTTTCTAACCACACATCTCCCAGCCTGTAGCGCTGCTTGGAGTTTTTGCACTTGGCTTGTTGAACTTCATACCGTTGCCCTCAGCCCATTGGTCCAGCCTATCCAGATCCTCCTGCAGAGCCTTCCTACCCTCGAGCAGATCGATGCACACACCTAATTTGGTGTCATCTGCAAACTTACTGAGGGTGCACTCGATCCCCTCATCCAAATCATTCATACAGTTACTGAAGAGAATTAGCCCTAATACTGAGCCCTGGGGGACACCGCTAGTGACTGGTCTCCAACTGGATTTAACTCCATTCACCACAACATTTTGGGCCCTGCTACCCAGCCAGTTTTTAACCCAAAGAAGCGTACGCCAGTCCAAGCCATGAGCAGCCAGTTTCTTCAGGAGAATACTGTGGGAAACGGTGTCAGACACCTTACTGAAGTCAAGGTAGACCACATCCATGACCTTCCCTTCATCCACTAAGCGTGTCACTTTGTCATAGAGTCATGGTTTTTCATCTTGGGGAAGAGAAGGCTCCAGGGAGACCTTATAGCAGCCTTCCAGTACCCAAAGGGGGGGTCTACAGGAAAATTGGGAGGGAAAAGTTTGTCAGGGATTATGGTGATAAGACAAGGAGTAATGGTTTTAAACTAAAAGAGAGTAGGTTTAGATTAGATATGAAGAGGAAATTCTTTACTCTGAGGGTAGTGAGTTACTGGAAGATTAGATATGAAGAGGAAATTCTTTACTCTGAGGGTAGTGAGTTACTGGAACAGTTTGCCCAGAGGATGCCCCATCCCTGGAAATGTTTGAGGCTAAGTTGGATGGGGCTTTGGGACAAATCAGGACAACCTGATTTAGTGAGAGGTGTCCCTGCCCATGACAGGGGGGTTGGAAGTAGATAATCTTTAAGGTCCCTTCCAACCCAAACTATCCTATGATTATATGATTCTATGAAACAGGTGAATTGACCAACATTTCTGAGTTTTGTTCATGTATTTATTTATTTATTTATGCTTTTATTTTTATTGATATCAAAAAGAAAGGAAATAGAAGATAAAGATCTCTAAGCTTATGTCCACATACACAATTGGTAAGGCTGATATTAGAAAATCCTATGTGCAATTCCAGTATTACAGTATTCACAACTTTGAAAGGAGTTTAAGAGTTGGAAATGAGAAAATCTCAGAAATGATTTGCAGTCTAGAGAAAATGTCTTACAGCAAGATATGTAAATGGTTTCATCTGCTCAGATGGAAAAAAAAAAAAAAAAAAAAAGTATTTTTCAACTTATTTACAGATCTCATCATACATGGAAAATATAGATTATTGAAGACTTTATAATCTAGGCAAGAAAGCTGTAACAAGATTTATGTCTGCAAGAAGAAGCCAGAAAAATTTAAATTAGGGATGAAACATTTTTTTTTTTTTTTTTTAAACAAGTGAAGGTGATTAATGAATGGAACAACCCAGCAGAGAAATGAATTCTCTGTCTCTCAACATTTTCAAATCAGGAGAGGATGCCTTTTGGAAGCTATGTTTTTACTACTAAACCCAAGTCTTGTTTTAGTCAAACACAGACTGTTGGCTTCAGTACAGGGTTAAGAATGAAATTTAATGTCCTATAATAAAGGAGTAAAGCTAGATGATCCAATGTTCTCCTGACTTAATTTTGATTAATCTCTTATTAATCTCCCATTATTTTTGATATGTGTTTAAAACAAAAATGGTTAAGATATGCTTCTAAAATTCATAATACTTGTATTTTATTATGAGCATCTTCTTGTACTAGATTAGCTATTTTTTTTTTATTTTTTAATTTTTTTTTAATATCTAGGTAATCTGTATTTGAGTAGCTGTAATAGACAAATACTAAGGTATTTTGTGAAATATTTCATTGCATCAAGTCTTCCACTGGAAAATATACATCCAGCATCAGATCACAGTTTGAGCTACAGCTAACTTATCACATCATTAGGTTTGCTGTGTTTGTAAGCATTGTCACTGTGCAGAGGATTCAAAATAATGAAGACAAAGCATGATGGCCAGGGCTTTCTAAAGTGCATTATGGTATTGACCTAACTCTGATTCCTTTGAAATCAATTGAAGTTGTGTTATTGATATCATAGACAGTATCTTCATGTTGATGCCAAATGTTTTTAATAATCTTAAGCAGTATCTCTGTAGTATCATTCTTATTTTTGAGCAGTATAGTATTAAATAACAGTGTTAGAGGGAAAAGCTTACTAAGTGTAATAAGAGTATTTATTGACTTGAAAGGAACTAGAGAGCTGTGATATGATGGTAAGCATAAACATAAACTTGTAATTCCAGAATTTCCCTCTGAGGTAGAAACCACTATTACTGTAAGTTCCAGAAAGATATCTCCTTTTTCCTTGAGTTTTAAGTGGAAGGAGACAGAGAAAGTTATCACCACTAATTCAAAATCACCTTACCTTTTTCTCTGCTCTCTATGGTTTTTCTAGACAGAGAAGGTAATAACAGAGCTTGTCACCATGAGAGAAGAAAGACAAATACTTTTAAAGATAGTTGATGACTGATTATATGAGTCAAGAGAAAAACATTGTCCCCTTCCCCTAAAATTTGCATTATATTACATTTGCTTACTATCCCACACAGCTTTGGATTTCACGTGTTCTATAGGCCAGTCATTTGTTTCCTGCGCTCCTCTAGTAATTTTCTGATGTCTCAGTAAAATTCTTGGAACATTTGATTTCTCATTCTTACCAATTTTTATAAGCAATTATTGTCAGTGAGTAAAAATTACTCATTGTTTGTGATTTTTTTTTTTTTTTTTTTTCTGCTCTCATTTTGCTAAATGAATGTGTGCCTTTTAAATCACTTCTAGTCCCAGGTCATCCCAATAAAGACGGATATGAAAAAAAAAAATCTAAGAATAAAATGTATATAGAATCCTTATCAAAAGCAACAAAAATACAAGAAGGAAAAATATATAGCTACTTTATCTATTTTTAATGTGTAATGAAGGGTGGTGACATTTTAATGCTTTAAAGTTCACTTACACAGGTAAAGATGTTCTGATCAGCTGTGGCTCGATAGGGCATAAAGGCATAAAAAGAAATTACTCTGTAGAGAAATAGATAATGTGAAATCCATTTAAGAAGAGCAATCATTTGGGTAAGACTTTGATCATTGATTATAATTCATCTACAATCTAATGTAAGTATTTCATTTGAGAGACAAAATTATTCTCTCAAGATTTTTCTGTGAAATTAATTTTTTGGAAGTACCCAAGTTACCTACAAACCTAAATCTCTTGGCTTATGCTGCTAAACAACCTACATACATCTGAAAATGTTACTCAGGAGTGTTGTCAGTGCCTTTTATGTGTTTGTTATGTATTTCAGTTCAGATTTACATATATATATATATACAACTATATATATATAAATGTACACACCCATACTGGGAGCAAAGTACTGAATTCTATAATCCTTTTGTTATTGCCAGGGCAAATATAAGAGAGATTTAACAGTACTTGGAAATGAATTTTCATGTATTTGACAACATAGAGGAACAGATCTTTGCAACAAAGGCAGAATGTTTAACATAAAATAAAAAATAATAAGAATACATGATAATAAATTGTCTGGAGGGAATGATGCTTCCATTTGATCAATTTTTGGATCAAGTTATCCTCTAATAAATATAGCCAATTTATTGCTATATTTGCTTTATTTTGCTATATTGCTTATATATTGCTATATTGCCAATAAATATATTTGAATTGTTATTCTGTAGTCCTCTTTCACTAGCCTCATGGTCAGATTTAAATATCCCAAACACTTGTCAGCAGTTCAGTTGAATATTTCCATTGTGTCTGCAAACTGCAAGGATGATAATCGTTTGCTTACATACCCTATTGAAAGAAAAAATGTCAGACATTTCCCTGCATCTGGGGTAAGAGACACAGGGGAGCAATGTATAATACTTTCTGCTGCTGCTGATGTTGGGCTGGGATTAATGATAAATGATTAATGAACAGATTAGTCAGGCACACATTGGGAATGGAGTAAATATATTTGGAACAGAAAGATAGTGTAGGCGATTCCTCAAGGTTCTTTCCAGATCTATCTTCTGTTGTTACATGATAATACATGAGTCCTTACTCTCTTGTTTTAGGCTTTTCTCTTAGGGGATATCTCTTCAAGGTCAGTTCTCTAGAATGTGCCCCATGATTAATTGCCCTAAAATAACTCTAAGCTGGTTGAAAACAGAAATATGTAGGCCAAAATTTCAGCTCTAAAGTAGGGTGCTTCTGCTCCCTTCCCTGGAGCTGCTGTAGTTCATAGCAGCTGAGGATATGAGTCCAGTACTTCAGCTTTCATCCCTAAACTGTAGTGAGCTCATTCTCAATATTTCAAGTGCCAGTGTGGATGAATTCCAACACTGGAAGCACATTTGAACTGGCAAACAGTAAATGGCTGCCATCAGGCATAAGCACTTGTTATATCAAAGCTTTGGCACATTATTTATGGAAGAATTATTCTAATGAGTTCCATCCACACCTACCAGATGTGCAATCCAGGATTATGCCAGCTGTTTACCAGAATACTTGATGTCATGAGTATAACATGATATTCAATTTTAATGTTGCTGAATAAGAAAACTTCGTCTTAATATCTTTATAGAAAATGAAAAACCAATGTTCTCACATATCCTGATTTGAAATGTTAGTGAAAAGTAAGTTGGTCCAGCCCTTATGTAAACACATGCCCTTCTGTGCATGCAGCTGACACCAATTGGATCTGCACAAGGCTTTCTGGTGCTCATAACAATTAAATTTCATGCATAAAAACTGTGGCACAATAAAACAGCAAATGAATCATAAAGGAATCTGATTATATAAATAATGTTCACCATTATCTGTTTATTTAAATGTATTTGCAGTAACAAAAACACAATGTCTAATATCACTTAATGATTTCAATTCACATTGAGAAGACTTCTTTGCCACCAGAGGTCACATTAAAATGTGGCATCTCTGACAACCTCAACATTAAAATTAGTGGCATCTCTGACAACCTCAGGTTTTATTAAATATATGTGAAGACTAGTTCTGTGTTTTTTTTTTTTTTTTTTTTTTTTTTTATCTTGTACTTACAGAAATAGGATTTCCTACTCTTTCTTTTTCTGTCCCTCTCTCTTAAAATCTCCTTGCAGAATTATGCCCTACTTGAATTTGTACTTCATTACAGAACATTGAAATAATTTAATATTACTCATTCAACTTCTTGGACCAGAGTATTTAATTTTCGGCTTCATTGCTTGTAATGCATTGGCTTCATTGGGCATTGTATTTATAAATACAATACTGATGAAAAGAATGATTCATTCTGTAAAGATCTATTTAGGCTGTGAAGGAAACAAAGACTTCTTGAAAGTGTTACAGCTTGTGAACTGATAAGTATTTGTGATAACCTGCTTGGCTTTATAACTATATTTATAAGACATTGACTTAGATTAGGAAGAAATACAACGTACTGATAAGAACCCGAATACATATATATACTTAAAGTTCAGAGCTTTCTTTTGCAAAAATATTTCTCTGTATGTTCCTAATCGGATAATGAAAAATACATCAAATTCACGAGTATTGCTCTCACTTACAGGAAAAGAAGTTATATATATATATATATATTTATATATATATATATATATGATATCTGTTAATTGTACTGCTTTTGTAAAAATGGTAACTTTTTTATTATTATTATTAGCTACAAAGTAGCTAATATTACTTAATAACAAGTAGCTAATAGTACTTAATTCCTTTTTCTTCAAACTGATAATCAAATTAGGACTTACCAAGTCTAGATCTCAGGAAATTATAATAGTCACACAACTGATCTTTTTGTCATTGAAATATTGGTAAATGTGCTAACATTGCTTGCCCATGTCTGTGATTTCTTATATTTATTACTTCTCTTAACACATATTGTTAATAAACAAGATTAACTCTGATGATGATGGGACTGCATTGAAAATTCTAGTCTCTGACCTCCCAGCTTGCTGTCCTAGAAATACAACATCACATACTGATGTATCAACACATCCATATGCTAGTTATAATGTATATTGTGGTTGTTCAAAAATAGGGCATAAAGACTGTTATAAAATATTCTTATTTATTTACTTATTTTTCTTGTGGAATAGTAGGAATACTTGAAAACTATCTGATTTTATATTGAACTCATCTTGCAAAGGTTGGCATCTTGCAGAATAGCTTCAGATTAACATTTTTGTATTGAAGTATAAAATTCTCAGGCTTTCATCTGTAAAAACATTGTTAGAATTCCTGCATTTCAATGGTGTTTAATAGATGGACAATACTTGACCATATGTATCAATGTCTTTTATTCTTCTTCTGGTGGCAAATATGTACGTGGCATGAAAATTATCTTACATTGTCAAAACAGAATTTCCTCTGAAAGAGCTTTGTCCTTCAGTCTTTTCAATTGCACAGCAGATCCCATCCAAAACTCACTGAGGTCAGTAGATTTTAACTGGTTCCTAATGTTCCCAGGTCATGAAAGTTTTCTGTTCTTGAATTTTATTTAAAAAAAAAAAAAAAAAAGAGTAAAAAGAGTACTGCATATTAGAAATATTTCAACCCAAATAAATAAACAATGATTGGCAAATGCAAATTTATTCATCTGGAAATTTATTTAAACTATACCTTATTCTTCATTCATCAGCATTACCAACCTAGAATAAGCACATAACTTCTACTATCTATATACCTTCTTTTCAGCAATGATTGAACAGTTGTATATATACAATTTCTATGTTCTTTGAAATATGACATTAATGTTTTTAGGTTTATGGGGAACTATTATAACCTTCCTCATTTTGTAGAGCAAGGACTACTATGCAATTCTTAATGAAATGTCCAAAAATACGGATGTTTGATTATAGAAAAATAGGGTTTGCATTTAGCCATGGATACATTTTTATTGATTTGGGTCTGGTCAACATAATTGGCCTTTTATGAACAAGATTAATACCAGAATAAAAAAGTGTGAATTAAAAAGTTTGAATGACATCTTGCTGGAAGATTTTGAGAGTAGAGATTGAGTGAATGAATATTTGGGGAAAGAGGCAGCAGGGAATCTAGTTGGAAAGGTATTTCCTATTACTGTTATTAGTGCAGTTGTGCAATAAATTGTCTCTATCCATTTCAGCAGGTTGCTTGGAGACAACTTAACCCATCCTAAAGACCTATATATGATCTGTGTCCAAAAAAAAAAAAAAAAAAAAAAAAAAAGCCTCAAGCTCATTTTGAACTCTCCAGGAATACTGGAAGATAGTACTTATTTGCTAATCAAGCCATATGCAGGTAAAAAGTTGCCAAGAGGAGTCAAGACCAGACCAGAAATATCTCCCAGTCAATTATATGCTTGCATACGACTCATTTTTAGAAGCCGAACTTTAATAAACAAATATTTTTGTCATTTGCCCTCATTGACTTAGAGCTTGCATTGCTAAGACTGTGCAATCTTTTTCCTAAAACTTTTCTCTTTGGATGTCTCCAAACCTCTGACAAGTAATAGCAACTCATTATTCATTCTTGTTTCATTGGCAAGTACATCTGCTGACAGCAGCCAGGGAAAACTGGAGCTTCCTGTATTCATAAACTTTCCAAGTGCTTTCTAGAGAGACAGCATACTCTCCCATATCTAGATATTACCAATCATCTCCAAGAATATATATATAAAAAAAAAATGGTGAGTGTAACAACAAATAGGAGATAATTTTGTAACTTATGAGACCTTATTTAAAAAATTATTCTGACTTCTTGAAGTGGTTACTAAAGGTCATGCAATTATATAGGCTTGAGAATATTTTGCCACTTCATGGTGGGGGCAAATCTGACATACTAGGTTAGAAGTATCCCTTTGCATTTTAACTAGACACAAAATTGTTGTGATCAATAAAAAAAAAAACCAAAAAAAAAAACACCTACCCTTTGGCCAGTAAGATACATAGTGTGAACATAAAATTAGTGCACTTGAAACTTGAAAACAGGTTACAGCTTTATGAGCTATCTGTATAGATACAACCAGTGCTTCTAGGAATTGTCACCAGGGCACTGTTTATATATATTTTTATCTAGCTTTTATCTGCTATTTATAATACCTTTATCTTTGTATATGCATGTACGTGTGTGGTATGTGTATAGAGAGTAAGAGAGAGAAAGAACATGTTCTAAGCTTGAAGTGACAATAAAGTGTCATAATCTTTTGTTAATACCTCGTCATTTACATTTTTTCCAAATGTAGATTAAAAAAAAAAAAAAAAAAAAAAAAAGCTCTGTCTCCCATAAAAATGAAATAATAATTTAATAGAAAATACATCCCTGATGACACTTAATATTTTTGTTAAGTATTTACTGTATAGTCTCTGTTAAACAGAGACAAAATCTTCATTTGTATATTCATTTGCTGTGTCATAAGAGTCAGGTGTAGCTTACTATGGAAAGGAAATATTTTCTAGCCATTTATTTAGATTTTACTATACCTCCTTTGCATGCCACCCATGTATGATGATTCTACAGTTAATGTATTGCCAATGAAATACAAGAATAAATTTTGTAACCTCTAATGAAGATGGTAATCTTTTAGATGGTAATCTTTTAGATGCAGATATTCAGACCTCCATAAAGTCAGTGTTATACACAAAAAGTAAACTAATACACCTGAAAGTAACCTTCTTAGAATGAGGCTGGATCAGGGCCAAGATGATACTTCTGAACTTCATTACCACATACTCATGGGTGGGGTGTGTGTAGTTATTGACAGGTTAACCCAGATTTTTCTTCATTATCCTTTCCATTTTCTCTTATGTAGGGTGAAAGAGTTTTACAGGTTTGTAGAGGTTTATATGTTTAAATATGAGGAAGACTGCAGATTTTCACCGCTATCTCAGTATAAATTTCACCTCTTTCATTAAATGTACATCTGATTGGAGAAGTATTTAATTGCTTTAGGAACAGAACAGTAAGGAAGTATTTCCCTAATTATATATTATTTTTAATTGCTGGCTGATGCAAAATAACTAATAATAATAATAATAAACATTTAAATGTGATTTAAAAAAATCTTATGTAGTGAAATCAAAATATTAAAAAATGTGTATATGCATCATACATGTTGATAATTGATAATTGACTACCTAATTCCATGTAACCTGATATTTAGATAGAATTTTAGGCATTTATGTTTAAGACTGCTCTGATCTGTTAGATCTGTACACTTTCAGTTTGGAAGATATAGTTCATTATGTGCTTAAACCTACATTCTAAAATATGTTTGAAAGTGGCACCTGGTTCCCACCTAACCCCCTTTGTGATTCACAGATGGGCTGAGAAGAAGCTACTCATTTAAAATTCCCAATCTGTACGATATAATCTTAGGAAGACAATAGACTCAGACAGTCTAGAGTTTTAATTAAAAGCTACAGACAGATGAAGAATCTCACTGCAATTAGTTCTGATAATTCACATTCTTATGTGGAAAGATATGGATGTGGATTCTAGAGCTTCTGCACCACTAGAGACATCAGATCTACAATGCCGACAAGCAGGAGAGTGACTTAATGCATCAAAGAACAAGTGAGGGAGGAACAACTTTGTCTGCATTCCCCTGTTGGACCTGAGATACTCTAGTGTATAGATTGTATGAATTAGTGATTCAGAGAGCAAGACAAAGATTGTGATCTGCAGTCTAATCCATAAGGCTTCAGATTAGGGATACCTGGAGTCCAATCCATTTACAAAGAAGCATTATATATTTTATAGAATGATTATGTAATATAAGAAGCTAATTATTTCTTAAATGGAAGCTAAAATTTAAGCCCCTGCTTTCTGTTCATATCTTGCCCAACTGGACTCTCTAACACTTTGCTAGTCATGTCCAGGTCTAAGGACCCCAGCACAAAAAGGATGTTAATCTGATAAAATGGGTCCAGAGGAGGACCATGAAGATGATCAGAGGGCTGGTGCATCTGTCATATGAAGAAAGGCTGAGAGAACTGGAGCTGTTCAGCCTAAAGAAGAGAAGGCTCTGGAGTGACCTCATTGTAGCTTTTCAATACTTAAATAGGGCTTATAAAAAAGATGAAGGAACAACTTTTTAAATAGATAGTGATAATGTAAGGGAGAATGTTTTTAAACTAAAAGAGGGGAGATTTAGATCAGATGTTAGCAGGAAATTTGTCATTCAGAGGGTGGTGAGGGACTGGAACAGATTTCCTGGAGAAGCTGTGGATGCCCCATCCCTGGAGTTTTTCAAGGCCAGGTTGGACAAGGCCATTGGCAAGCATTATCTAGTGGATGGCATCCCTGCCCATGGCAGGGGGGTTGGAACTAGGTGTTTTCATCCATTCCTACAGTGGCAGGGAATGGTTCAGAGAGGACACGAAAAGCCCACCTGATAAACACGTGGCTCAGAGGCTGGTGCCAACACAGAAGTTTTGGGTTCTTTGACCACGGGGCACTCTACTCGGCACCTGGCCTAATGGCCGCAGATGGGTCCCAACTGTCCGCAAGGGGAAAACGGATCCTGGCCCAGGAGCTGGCAGGGCTCATTGAGAGGGCTTTAAACTAGGTAAGAAGGAGGGCAGGGATGAAACAAAGCTTGTTGGAAGTGTGCCAGGGGGAACAGTGGCAAGGCTGGGGGAGAAGGCTAAGGCCCAGCTGAAGTGCATCTACACTAATGCACGCAACATGGGCAACAAGCAGGAGGAGCTGGAAGCCATTGCGCAGCATGCAGGCTATGACTTGGTTGCCATCACGGAAACGTGGTGGGACCACTCTCATGACTAGAGTGCTGCAATGTCTGGCTATAGGCTCTTCAGAAGGGACAGGCAGCACGGAAGGGGTGGTGGAGTGGCTCTCTATATTAGAGAGTGTTTTGACGTCGAACATGAAGCTGGGAATGACAAGGTGGAGTCGCTATGGGTTAGGATCAGCGGAAAGGCCAATAAGGGAAGCATCCTGGTGGGGGTCTGTTATAGACCACCAAACCAGGATGAGGGGACAGATGAGGAGTTCTATAGGCAGCTGGCGGAAGTTGCGAAATCATCAGCGCTTGTTCTTGTGGGGGACTTTAACTTCCCAGACATATCCTGGAAGCACAACACAGACCAGAGAAAGCAGTCCAGGAGGTTTCTGGAGAGTGTGGAAGATAACTTCCTGACGCAGCTGGTTGGCAAGCCTAGCAGGGGAGGTGCTCTGCTAGACCTTCTCTTTACTAACAGAGAAGGACTAGTGGGAGATGTGCTGGTCGGGGGCTGTCTTGGGCAGAGTGACCACAAAATGGTAGAGTTCTCGATACTTGGCGAAGTCAGGAAGGGGACCAGTAAAACCTGTCTTGGACTTCCGGGGGGCTGACTTTGAGCTGTTTAGGACACTAGTTGGCAGAGTCCCTTGGGAGGTGATTCTGAAAGACAGAGGAGCCCAGGAAGGCTGGGCTCTCTTCAAGAAAGAAATCTTAATGGCTCAGGAGTGGTCTGTCCCCACGTGCCCAAAGACAAGCTGGCGTGGAAGAAGACCGGCCTGGCTAAGCAGAGAGCTGTGGCTCGAGCTTAGGAAAAAAAAGAGGGTTTATAATCTTTGGAAAAGAGGGCGGGCCGCTCAGGGGGACTACAAGGATGTTGCGAGGCGGTGCAGGGACAAAATCAGAAAGGCCAAAGCTCATCTGGAGCTCAATCTCTCCACTGCTGTTAAAGACAACAAAAAATGTTTTTATAAATACATCAACACAAAAAGGAGGACTAAGGAGAATCTCCACCCTCTACTGGATGTGGGGGAAAACTTAGTAATCAGAGATGAGGAAAAAGTTGAGGTGCTTAACGCCTTCTTTGCCTCAGTCTTTAACAGCCAAACCAGTTGTTCTCTGGACGCCCAGTACCCTGAGCTGGTGGAAGGGGATGGGGAGCAGAATGTGGCCCCCACAATCCACGAAGAAATGGTTGGTGACCTGCTACAGCATTTGGATGTACACAGGTCGATGGGGCCGGATGGGATCCACACAAGGGTACTGGCAGAGGAGCTGGCCAAGCCACTTTCCATCATTTATCGGCAGTCTTGGCTATCAGGGGAGGTCCCACTCGACTGGCGGCTAGCAAACGTGAAGGGCCAGAGGGTAGACCCAGGGAACTATAGGCCTGTTAGTTTAACATCAGTGCCAAGGAAACTCATGGAGCAGATTATCTTGGGTGTCATCATGCGGCAGTTGCAGGGCAAGCAGGCGATCAGACCCAGTCAGCATGGGATTACGAAGGGCAGGTCCTGCTTGACGAACCTGATCTCCTTCTATGACAAGGTGACACACTTAGTGGATGAGGGAAAGGCTGTGGACGTGGTTTACCTTGACTTCAGTAAGGCATATGACACCGTTCCCCACAGCATTCTCCTCAGGAAACTGTCTGCTCATGGCTTGGACTGGCATACACTTTGTTGGGTTAAGAGCTGGCTTGATGGCCGGGCCCAGAGAGTTGTGGTGAATGGAGTCAAATCCAGTTGGAAGCCGGTCACTAGTGGAGTTCCCCAGGGCTCGGTACTGGGACCAGTCCTCTTTAACATCTTCATCGATGATCTGGACGAGGGGAGCGAGTGCACCCTCAGCAAGTCTGCAGA
Organism: Oxyura jamaicensis; assembly: GCF_011077185.1. NCBI lineage: Eukaryota > Metazoa > Chordata > Aves > Anseriformes > Anatidae > Oxyura > Oxyura jamaicensis. The sequence goes on along the minus strand of NC_048895.1, from coordinate 78,693,299 downwards.
CAACACCAAGTTAGGTGCGTGTGTCGATCTGCTCGAGAGTAGGAGGGCTCTGCAGGAGGATCTGGATAGGCTGGACCAATGGGCCGAGGCCAACAGTATGAAGTTGAAAAAGGCCAAGTGCCGGGTTCTGCACCTGGGGCACAACAACCCCAAACAGAGCTACAGTCTGGGAGATGTGTGGTTAGAAAGCTGCCTGGCAGAAAAGGACCTGGGAGTAGTGGTTGATAGTCGGCTGAATATGAGCCAGCAGTGTGCTCAGGCGGCCAAGAAGGCCAACAGCATCCTGGCTTGCATAAGAAACAGAAATACAACTTCTTTACTGAACGGGTTGTTAGTCACTGGAATAGGCTGCCCAGGGAAGTGGTTGAGTCACCATCCCTGGAGGTCTTTAAAAGACGTTTAGATGTAGAGCTTAGGGATATGGTTTAGTGGAGGACTTGTTAGTGTTAGGTCGGAGGTTGGACTCGGTGATCTTGGAGGTCTCTTCCAACCTAGACTATTCTGTGATTCTGTGATTCTGTAACCTTTAAGATCCCTTCCAACCTGATCCATTCTATGATTCTATGATGTTCAAATGTATGGCCTGGCTACTCTGCAGAAAGCTACTGGAATAAGGTTGCCCCATAGGTTTTCACCTTTCACAGCTAGGTTTTAAAAGAAAATGACAGCAACGTCTGCATTCTCTGAAGTATACAGTTCTGTTGATCAGTCTTGAATGAGCTGTCAGTGATTTCCCAATATAGCTGTACAGTGGATTCAAGCAGGGAAAGAAAATATTTTTTATATTTTGATCGTGTTTAAAATATAAAGCTATTAAGGCACATAAATATAACCTACACTGAGAATGAAGAAGCACCTAAGGAATGTTTAAGTGCTAACGTGTCTGTATTCTTTGACATTCTGACAGTGAGATATCAGCTGGGTGGCGATTTTCAGGATCATAAATTTGGACCTCTATACACCAGTCATACTTTACAGCCTTTTGGATATCTTACTTTATGAAACTGTTGCCAACATCTGGAAAACAAACAAACAAACAAACAAACAAACAAACAAACAAAACCACACATTTTCTATCATCTATATCACTGTATTATTTGGAATGTTGATTAAAGTGATTCTCTAGTTTGAATTTTGAACCTTTTAATTAATTAAACACATTTATATTTTTTGATTTAGATCACATATTTCTTAGATAATTGTCATGTCACACATTTACTGAAAGATATTGCTGACCATATCTAGTTTGGTCTGGAAATCATCATTGAATATTATTATGAAAACAAATATGACAATAGTTGAATTATTTGAAACAGTCTGATTTAATGTTTAATAAACTGCTGTGCAACTTCTTTGATTAAAAGTGCTTTGCTTTCTCTGAAAGAGAAATTCATAATGCCTAATCTGCAGTCACTGAAAATTACTACAACTCTACTTAATATGTGTAATTTCAAAGCTGAAAATTGCTCCTGCCTGGCCTCCAGCTGCTGCTGCAGGAAAGCACGTGTTATGGATCCTGTGTTAGATCTGCTAGTGCATGTAAATGTCTCAGCTAAAAAAGAATGCTGTACTATGCATATTATTTGCACAGGCTAGCAGATGTGACACAAGACCTGTGGATTGTCTCCCTCCTTGACCGGTTAGATGCTAGTTTTTCCAGTGCTACTAAAGTGCTTCCAGAAACATGTTTCTGCAATACTGAAGAATCTAATCTAAAATTGTCTAAATAATTCAGCTTCACTAAATGTATTGACAAGATTTCCATTACGTGTAGTAAGATCTCATGGTCTACAGCTGATGCAGAGATCTTAATGTAGACACCTACATTTAGGTGTCTTAGTCTGAAAATGAATACTAATCAAAGAATTTCTTCATTGTCTCCATCACGGCACTGGATATAGAGTATACAGATACTCACACAGATGCATATTGTTCCCTTTTTGTTGTTGAATCATGTTAAAAATGTGTTATTAATAGAAATCCCCTATGCAGTTTTTTTCCTGCTGATTGCTGGCAGAACTGTACTGCACAGCATTTTCTGTTTAGCTGACCACCTGAGGTTTCTGTGTAATCTCCAAATCTGTTGGGTAATATAGTTCTTGGCTGCCCCATGCAAATATCTTCCTGGTTGAACACCAGGACACTCATGAAGTCAAAGGATCACACAGGGGGTTCCTGGGCACCAGCCATGCTAGCTTATCTGCTCAGTATTTTATTTTATATTATTTTATTTATTTTATTTTATTTATTTTTATTTTACTGGGAGATGGGGGAGAATTATTTGTGGGAAAATATTATCTGTAGTAACCTTTAGTAAGAATGAAATTGCTCACAAAAATTTTGTCATATCCTTAAAACATTCTTATAGGTATTAAAAATATTTCCAGAGGTTTTTTTTTCTACTTTTTGTCCACTGTTATTTCATCAGATCTTCTGAGCTTTGGCTTGCCTTTTGGGACTGCTTCCAAAGTGCCTTTATGCTTTACCTCTTCAGAAAATGTTTTATAGAAGCCTAGCTTCTAAACGATTTTTTTCTCAAGACATGCCTGAGTATGATGGCTATATTCGGCTAATTATAAAGCTGTATATCTACAGCTGTTTGGGAGGATGTTACTGCCAGAATGGGTAAATCCAGTAAAATGCACTCATCTCTGTTATTATAAAGGACTCTCCTGGCTGTCATCCAACATTCAAAAAAACATCACCTGGACATAAAAATTGCTGAGTAAAAGAACATTGAAAGATAAATAGGCTAAAACAGACATAAAGTGCAAAAGAAGGAAGAAATTCGAGATAAGACATTATAGTTAAGATTATATTTAGTTAAGATTATATTTGCACATACTTTAAAATTATATTTTCACATACTTAAAAATAAACAAAGGCATTCTGAAATGACCATTATATAAACTCTTAAAAAAAAAAAAAAAAAAAAAAAGTTGTCACAGCAGGTAAACCACTATCTAAAAGAGATCATCATAATAATGCTATTAGTCTTCATACAAGGTCTTTCTTTTGTTATTAAGTATATGTGTGAATAAGAAAGAAGTAATATCTCTTTTTGAAAACAGATTGTGAGTAATCATCTTTTGCTTGCTGTAGAAGATTGGCAAGATGTACTGGTGAGGGAGAGAAAACTTACAGTAGTACAGGTACAGCTAAAGAATGATGTGTAGAGAAGTAATGTTGAAATGCTGAGAAAGTGAAGGAATGGAGGAAAATATATTTTCTTCTCTTTAGCTAAGTGAGGAAAAAAAAATCAGCAACAAAACTCTAGTTAATTAGAAAGGTATAATAGCTAATAGCCAAAAACTCCCAAGTTCTAAACCTCTATCTGAAACTGACTTTGCTTCAGCAGAGGGTAATTTACTTAACCTCTCCATGTTTTCCCATCTGTAATTTGGAGATAAGTATTTATTTGCCTCATAAGAATTGTGTGATGAAAATTAATAAATATAAGTGTGTAGCTTGATGTTGAAAAGTATTTTGATTTGATTTGATTTTTTTTTTTTTAAAACAGGATTTGTTTATCCTATCTTATGTGTCTTCAGTGATTTTAGCGCAGTTGGTGTAAACAGAGTTGTGGTGTCAGACATTTTGATCCAAAGTCCTCCCACAGGAACTTTTAAATGAGATTTAAATTAACCAAAGGGGATCAAACATTGTTCTCTAAATGTAATAATCTCTGCCTTTTAGAATTACAGAAAAGTAATTAAAATTTGAATATAAGGATTCCAAGTCATGTTTCCCCGTTCATTCTTGCATGTAACATTTCATGCAAATCAGATTATGTTGTTTAACTTAAAAATCACAGGGCCAGATTCTCAGCTGAACTGAAACCAATGAAGTGAAGCTGATTTACTCAAGCTGTGGGTCCAATCCATTACATTTATTTAACTTATTCAGATGTCAAAAAAAAAAAAAAAAAAAAAAAAAGGAAGGAAGGAAGGAGGGAAGGAGGAAAGGAGGGAAGGAAGGAAGAAATAAAGCATGGTAATTTCTTCAGCTTCATCATACTCTCATCATATATCACTACTTGAGAACCAGGTCTGGGAAAGATGTATAAAAAAAAAGTTGGAAAAAAGAATTTTATCCAGATCATTCTTCGTCTTTGTTTTTTTCCTGTAATTTCCAGGTTCTGCTGAAGGGTGATTATCATAGAGATTTTTGAGTGAAATAGCAAATTAGAGTCAAGTTCCTTTGATGACTGCCCCCTGTCCTCCTTCCCCCCCCCTCCCTGCTCCCCCCTGCCCCCCACCTTTCTCTCCATTAATCTGTGTTTTCATAGGTAAAAACTAGAGACTGGTTTGAGCAAATTTTATTCTATGGAACATGTGCAAGTGTTGCCCTTGTGTTGCTTCTGCATAAAAGTTGCAAGACAACATCTCTATTTTTTCCAAGTATTCTCATTCATAAGATGGTAAAGAAAAGGAAAAGGGACCCCCAAATCTATTAACTAAAGAACTGAATGTATTAAATTTATTAAGAATTTCATTACTGGTGCTTGGAACAATTGAAAAAGCATGCCTGCAGAAGCAGATACTGCTATCTAGGAACCGTGAAATCTAATGAAACAAGCATCAAATACAGAGACAGGAGTTCCTAAAGTTTATTCCACATTTTCTTGAGACAGATTGAAAATTAGAAAGGTATCTGGATGAATCCCATTTGAAAAAAATGTATTTTAGAAGATTCTGGATCTCCTTGTGCATTCCACCTGCTCTGCTTTATTTGGGTTAGGAAAATGAAATATCTGTTGATCCAAATTAGTCAACATGTCCACATGATTCTCCCCAAAATCTTAGAATTTCTTAATTTTATAACTGTGAGAAATTTCTGATGAAAAGTAGTTCTTATTAGCTTTATCCTAAAAAGGGATATTGCACTGGGCAAAGAAATCGATGATATGGGTATGAACCTTCACAAAAATCTGTTGGAGTAGAGAACAGTTTTCATGTTTTTGTTTTCACATGGAGAGCTATGGAGTTCAAACAGCAAAATTAATACTTCTGGAATATACTTGCAAACAAAGGTAAACTTCTTACAAATTGTATGTCAAGTAATGGTTTGAATGTAATTATACTGTGTGCTACCTAGGATGTTTCGTGTCCCTGAAATGCTGTTGTAAGAAAATATTTATATACAAGGCTTTTTAGTATATTCTAACCAGGTCCTTGTGGAAAAAGTCAGCCTGATCTATCAAGAAAGTTTCCATGATTGTTCCTGTAATTTGGAGGTGAATGAAAATCCCAAATCCTTTGGAACAGAACAAAGAATATTAAAAAAACTCTGATTCTTCAGATTTACTGTGAAACAGCAAAGAAATGATTGTAACCTCTTCGTGTTGAAAAAAAAAAAAAATCCAATAAACATCACAATTACAAAAATAGTGAATGACTACATTCATATTGCCTCCTAGAAGTGTCAAACACAAGCATGACAGATACTTTTGTACCTTAAGGTCAAAGAATGAGAATTTTGGATCACCTTGGTTAAGCCTTGCAAAACTGGCCTTCTCCACTGTCAGAGTAAAACAAACAAACAAACAAACAAACAAACAAACAAAAACCTTAATTATTCCCTAAAAATATACCATTGTGGTGTTTAACTGAAACAGCTTTGGAAGATTATATGCTGCCTACAATATTTTTCTCCCTGTGTAAGGACTTTTTTACTTTTGTTTAAACTTATTTCTTAATGATCTTGGTATGGCATGATTCATATTAGCTGGCATATTGATAGATGCCTAGTTCCTGAAATTTAATCTTTCCAGACAATTCACTGGTATGCAGGGAAATAGCTGTACAAATGTTTTCTTATTTACTGTAAAATAATAATTGTATTCAATACAGGTGCAATGCAAATGATACATTCAATACAAATGATTTGCATTTAAGTAAAAATATTTTAAGATATGTAAATGCCACTGCCATCTTTCTTTGTAATTTTGATAGTAAAGTCTTGTCTTTAGGAGAATTGCATAAATCCTTTGTGCCTGTTTTTGTAGAGTACAGAATATTGTTTGCTACTAAAAAAGAAAAACTGGGTTGCTGATCCAGCTGTTAAATCACATCTACAATGTATCATAAACATTGAAAAGATATAAAACAAGAATCTAATTGACCAGTACCTGGATAGTGTGTGACATTGTGTAGCTGTTTTAGCTGGTTTTGTAACATCACAGAAATCTATACTTCATGAGTCACAATCAATAAACCTGCCATTGCAGTCTCCAAAATCAATCTTGCCTATGTGCTCCCCCCCCGACACACACACAGTTTAATTCATCCCCTTTTCCTTCTACTTCCCAACAAAACAAAATTAACTGCAGTGAGAATTTGTAATCTTTTGAGGAAGTAAAACGGATGAATTAGGAAAGTCAATCTTATGGGCAGAATCACTTACCACCCTCTTCAGGCCTGAGTGTTGAAATGAACACTTCAGAGTTAGCACCTACACCCATACTGGTATTTCACTGTAGCCATATGCCCTCATTCTTTTTCTTTTTCTTTTTCTTTTTCTTTTTCTTTTTCTTTTTCTTTTTCTTTTTCTTTTTCTTTTTCTTTTTCTTT
>NC_048895.1:78583766-78686627 GCF_011077185.1 Oxyura jamaicensis | reverse complement strand
TCTTTTTCTTTTTCTTTTTCTTTTTCTTTTTCTTTTTCTTTTTCTTTTTCTTTTTCTTTTTCTTTTTCTTTTTCTTCTTTTTCTTTTTCTGTTTCTTTTTCTGTTTCTGTTTCTTTTTCTGTTTCTGTTTCTGTTTCTTTTTCTGTTCCTTTTTCTTTTCCTGTTTATTTTTTTTTTCTTTTCTTTTTCCTTTTCTTTTTTTCTTTTTCCTTTTCTGTTTGTTTGTTTGTTTTAAGGTCGCTATGTCTTAACACTTATTACTAATGTTAGGCAAATTAAGATTTCAAGTAAAATTGACAAGCCTGGCACTAACTTGTTTTGCAATTACTGAAATTCCTCTGTTCCAGTTTCTGAGAATCCATTTTACATTTCCTATCTCCAGTACTGAGATGTTTGCCATCCTACTTTTTACCACCCCAGCTCAGGACTCCAACCTTGTAGGTGCCACGTCACCTACTAAACTCCTTAACCATACATCAAGATGTCTTTACCATTTAAACATCATTGATATCCCCAGTAATTTCATAAGATCAGTCATTGAAAAAGCAATATATGACACCACTGTCATTCAAAAATGTTACTACAGAAGTTGTGTAATAAGAATAATTTGTGTAATGTTTCTGACCTTGTAACATATTCTAGATAATTTGAAATCCTTACCCTTTCAGGAAGGAGGAATAAATTTCTTCAGATATCCTACAGAGAAAAAGCACATTAATGAGAAGAGCATCTCTGAATCTTTGGAAGTCCAAGCAGTCACTTACCTCCATATTTTTAAGGTTTGTCCTAGCTACCAGAGAAAAAGGGAAAGAAAAAATGTGAATATTCTCAACTTTTGAATGACCAAAATGGCTGTTAAGACTGCTCTTATGTTTCTTTCATAAAGGATTTTGTTGTTCACTCAATGCAGATGTAATTATTTTGTTGACAGTGGCTTGGTTTACTATCAAAGTGTCTGAAGGAGTTATCTACAAGGAAATACAAGAACTATACATGAAAATATTTTAATCGGTAGAAGTATATTAAAAAGAATTACCTGTTTTAATAGGATAGGGCAAAATTTCAAAAACAGACATGAAAAGTAATATGATCTTTGACTGGTATATTTATAAAATATTCCGGTATTATTCACCAAGGCAATTCTGCTGATAGATCTAAGAATTTATCTTGAAAAATGAATATACAAATAGTATCTTTTGTACATCATATAACTCCTGGGATTTACTGAACCCCAACAATCTGAGTACTAATCTCTTTTGAACACAGATTTACTATATTTTCCTCATTATTTATTTATATTTCCAAATAGCCCAGATACCGCTTAGGATACAGTTTAATAATCTTGGCTCATACTGTCCAGCTATTATTGCTCTTGTAGAGAGTGTTTTTTGGCATTTATTTTCCTGTGTCAACCCACTGGACTACTTAACAGAGGTCAGTAAATGAGAAGTATGAGATGGAAAGGAGAACAGTTAGCAGGTATCATGCATTTGCAAAGCTGCACTTGCTACGCTGATATCTAAACATGCAGTCCAAGAAAGATAATGGCCTGAAAATGGCATAGAGGAATGAAAAGATAATGTATGGCACCATTATTTTTTCTTGGCATTTTTTTTCACAGGTTCTGACTTCATTTTTGCCAGTTTATAGAACAGGTAGAGCTCTTCCTCCACAGAAGATTCCATGTCATCCTTAATTGGCTTCTCTGAACTTTCTGAAAAGGAGATGTGGATTATTCCTAAAATTAATAATTGTGCATCTGTTAGTGCAACAGAGAGGAAGATTTGTGATTGATAAACCTACACATGTAGGTTTAGAGATCAGTGGCATTGAATGAATCTAATCATGTAATACCAAAAAAAAAAAAGGGACATTCTAAGAGTCATCCTTGTCACTGTCCTTTTCCTTTCCTTTCCTTTCCTTTCCTTTCCTTTCCTTTCCTTTCCTTCTAAAAGATTATCTTGAGAATGACCCCATCTCTTATCTCCTCTGCATTGACTGGCTTCCCTTTCTCTGATTATCCAGCAGTAGTAGTACTGGTGTTTCTACATGTACTTCTAAAATTAAAAACAGTATTGACAAATGTTTCTGAGCTTTGAGCTTTCGTTATTGTGACAACATCTGAAAACAAGAGGAAGTATGATTCCAGTCAAATTAAATGGGTAATCTCTAATTGATTGAAAAAACCTTGGAAGACAGCTTGTACCAAACAGCCCTCAGGAGACCAGAAGCAGGTTTTCATTTAACTTCTTTAGCAGCTCTTCAGATTATAGAATATTTTTAGTACAGATAGCATTTGCTCTGTTTTCAGTTGTGCTATCAAATACTGCTAATCCAAGCAGAGAAAAGAAGAAGCAACGTAGGAGTATACATTTTGACAAGAATGTATGCAACAATATTTACTTTAAAAAACTTTCCTGAATCTATATTCTCTTATATATGATAATACAGTCTCTATACAGACAAGTATAAGCAGATAAATCACCACCATAACACACCACTTGTGAAACAACTACAGAGAACTTCACAGACAGCTCATACCCACGTTACTACTTGGTATAAATCTTTCATTTCTTGCAGAGAAGAGGAAAGTTCTCTTAAATAAGATCAGGTTTTCACCGAATTTTTAATGCATGAACTGCTTGTGTACATTGGATTAAAAATCTGAGCTCAAAGAGAAGGATCTCAAATTTCTACTTTACATAAAAGCACAAAACACCACTAGTTACTGCCACCAGCCTTCAATAACTTTAGATCTTTTTTTCAGTCTGTAGAAATGTGAGAAAAAAAACTCTGTAAACACACCTCCAGCTTACACATATAGTAAAGGAAACAAACCACCAAGGCTAAGCGTTAGGGATTTGTTTCCTTCAAGAGACCCATAGATTTGGTGAAAAAAGTGTCTCTCTTTGCACAGGAGAAAGAGGTAATTAAACTTTTCAGTCAGTGCAAGTGAAACAGTGTACATATATAATCATAGAATCATAAAATCATTAATGTTGGAAAAGATCTTCAGGATCATCTGGTCCAACCATCCCCCTACCAGCAATATCACCCACTAAATGTTCCTTATGGGTTATTTTTGGACAGGAAACAGTGTAATTTTAGACCCAGATGAATGTGATATGTCACTAAAAGTGACTTATCTGCCTGTAGGAAACAAGTATAATTCTGCAGAGTTGAAGAACAGTCTAGCCAACATTCTGAAACTTATTACAAATTAAATAATAGTATTAAGCTAGAGATATCTGCCATATGTGAAAATGATAAACCCACTGATGACACCAATAAGAAAAGAGACAATAAGTTAACTAAAACTATTTTTCCCCCAGTAATACACAGTGAAGCTTTTCAGTGAAGATTGCTCTTTATCTTCATTTCACAACACCAAGATTTTTTTATTTTTTATGCCAGCATTGCTGATACCTTCTACCAAGGTTTGTTAAAGACTTAACTACTCTGTGCATTGCCTTTTTTTTTTTTTTTTTTTTTTTTTTTTTTGACCCTTGGTACAGCCCTACTTTTAACATGTAACCACAGTTTTCAGAGCAGTGTATCTGTTTTCTTGTGTTTAGGGGATAATCTTGATGAGAGCAAAGTTTCATCACTTCTCCCTGATGATCTGGCTTTTTTCAAAATGTGAGTTATAATGCTTCACACGTTGTCCCTGGCAGGACATTTTCTGAGCAAAATGTCAAGATTTGCAATATGAAAACAGTTTCCCACCTATTGAAATTGCAGTGTTGAAGACGAAAAATATTTCACTTGTCACAGAAATCACATGAGAGTTTCTCTCTGACAGTGGTGGGTTCAGATTTGTAAGCATGTGAGTAAGTGCTGCTGACCTTGGATACCTTACTCAGGGACTTAAAGGTCAACACGGGTTTATGAGCTACATGGAGTAGATGACACCTGCCAACGTAACTGTAATGACTTAATTCTTAGTGACTTATTTCTTAGTGTATACTTACAATTTGTATTCTACTTCTTTGTTTTATTATTATTTTTTTTCAGGGCTTTCTCACTGCCCATCTCCATGGAAAGGGAAACTGTGTGTCTCTGGTTTTCATTTAGGAGTAGTTAATTTTGTTCTTCCCCATGCCATTTTTTCAAATGAGCCATTTAAAATGACATGCAGAAACTTGAAGTTAGAAATACTCCAAATTATGTATTTTCAGTGATACTGCTCTGCACAGCTGTGTGAGAGACATAAGCTTGATTTCACTTCCCAATCTCATATTTCCGCCCATTTAAACAGAAAAACCCATGAATAGTAACTAGCAATTAATAATCCTCTCTAACTTGTTGGCTCCCTCAATCCCTGAGAGAAAGATTGCTTCCCTCATCAACTCAATAGAAATTTTAAAGAAATAACAATACAGTTGTAGACAGTATTATCTTTTCTGTGGTATTCCTTAATAGTAAGTTATTGTTTGAAGTCTAAGAAAAATTTCTGACCATTAAACAAGCTAATGTGTCCTTGTTGGCAACTCTCACCCCCACCCAATGTTAGAATCATTGAGTCTGATGAGTTATTATAGCACTATTATATTACTACTTTTTTATTATTTTTTATTTTCCCAGGAAAACAGATTTTCTGGGCCATTTATAAGAATGAGAGGCCAGGCATTGCTCTGTCTCATTGATTTGTACATTTTTAAGTTCTTAAGTTCTTAAGGTCCTCAGCATCAGTGGCAGTTGTATCCTGCAACTAGGTCATAATGGGAGAAGCATTATTCCACAATAAAAAATAGACCCAAAATAGTGTCAGCTTCTTCTCCCTCTGGAATAATAAGATCAAACCTGCAAATACATCACTGTCTTCTCTGCTTTTCTGACAACTACCAAATCCAAAAGAAAGATTGCATCTGCCTTGCTACTTCAGTATGGAATTGCTTGTGAAATTGAATGATTTCAATGATTTCTTCATAAATAGATGTAAATATATTTGAACATTGTAAGGCTGTTATCTTTTTAAAGAAAAAGTAAAACCTCTGTTTTGCATATATAGAGAGTGCTATATATTGTTTTATAGATATATAAATATATATTCATGTGTATACAAATCATAGCATGCAGGTTTGTATTACCATCAGACTCACTCTTATCACATTGCCTACTCTAAAACTGATTTTTTTAATAGATTTCTCTGATGAACATTTTGAGCCATTTACTAGTGGGATTCTACACTTGTACAGCATGTTCCCAATGCACAGTGAATTGCAAGTTTTGCAAGTTTCACAATTTAATAAAAGCATCATGAAACTGCAGAACATATTTCATTCATGAAAAAGATCCATTTTCAAGAATTATATCATGCCCACAATATTTTACCTTTTTGTGCAAGTGGTGATTTGAATATGAAAATGCATCATGCTATAATATTTTGAACAATTCTGATTGTGAATTGTATGAGTTGATATATAATCCTAAATTTAGCAATAATATATAGTGCTGGAAAAAAAAAAAACAAACAAACAAACAAAAAAAAACTCTAAGAATATTTATCACTTCTGTCTTGTTTTTCACTACAAGGTCTCAAAATGCTTCATCACATCCATTTCCTCATCTACTCCAAGTAAGTAAACTGAAGATTAAAGAGTTTCTCTCTAATAAAATAGTATTTCTGTGGAAGAGCTGAAAATAGAATTCCGGAGTTTGGGTGAGAAGACAATATGCAAAATTTTCATAATGAAATAAAAAAAAATGATTAAAAAAACACAGAGATTGCTATAGATTCATAAATAGATCCACATTAGTGATAAGAACATTTATATATTAGTGGGAACAAAATTTATCTTTCTGATGGAAGTATTCAAATCACATCTAGGACTCTTTTCCAGTAGTAATACCTATTTGTGGGTGAACATAGATCTTTAAAATTTGTTTACACATAAAAGAATAAGTGAAATTTTATGAGTTTATCTACCTGTACAAAAAATTATCTACCTATACAAACATTTATATTTATATATGTATACAACCAATAAAATCATGTTATTAAAATTAAATGTTTAAAGAAAGTGGGACTGAAAGGTAATGACAGTTTTCAAATGAAACTACACAAAATTCAAACAGCAAATTTAGTTCAGTCCTGAAGAGTGACAGAAAAGATTAAGGTGCATTATTTCATCTGAAAATTTATTTCAGTGTTCAGATATGTGAGCAGTTGTAATATCCATGATTTCTTTTTAGAAACAGCATTAGTTCAGCAAGTAATGGACAAAATTAAAATAATGAGATATATTTAGGATATTTATTGGTTTTGTTCTTTTTGTTGTTGTTGTTGTTTTGTTTTTTACACTGACAGCAATAAAATCCATTGAAAACTCTTGTGAACTTAAAACAAAAGCAGAAACAGCATTCAGCTTCATGATTTTTATTTATTTATTTATTTTTCCTGAAGATTTATTTGGCTGTATTATATCTGGCACCAGCTGGTGAACAACTAACAACATAGCACAGTGGTGACCACATGATGCTGTCTCTGTCTTCACTGTGTGCAGGACAAGGATGCCTATTTTAGGTACCCCTAACAATTTGTTTTAGTGGTGGAAAAAATCTACTAAACTTGTCACACTGATGAGAACAAAAATAATATACATCAAAAATGTTTCTGTTATGTTAGTTTTGGAAAATTATCTGTGAAGTAAAATGTGCAAAGAAGACGTCTCAGTGATTGTATGAGCTTATCTCATCGAGGCCTCCCAGAGTCAGCTCAACACCCAAGTGTCAATGGCCTTGACTGCAGATACTAGGCAAGGATTTCAGTGTGTTACATTGCAAGCTTCCTTACACCTTGTCATTTCTATCTTTCACACATTTTGCTTGTTTCATATCTCAGTAAAATTTCAACTTCCCAGGCAACTGCCTGCTGCTGCTGGGATACAGCTAGTACCTTAACTCTGATCCCACCAAAGTCAATGAAAATATTCCTATGGAATCCAGATGAAAATATTCCTATGGAATCCCGTCAGGATCTGGATCAAAGCTTTTGTGTGGAACAAAGCTCATTCTGTAATGATCCCAGTAAATTTATCTGGCATATTTTTGGCAAGGAAGCAAGCTCAAAATCAAATTCCTGCTTGCCAGACCCAAACGGTTCAACACAAGCCATTTCTGACCTACATGCAGAATTCAGAAAAAGCCAGTAACATTACTTTACTTGAATGAGAGAATTAACAGATGATTTTTTTTTTTTTCCTTCTTTGCTGCTGTCTACAAGTCTTTGTCTATTTAATCATCCACTTATTACTTGAGGTTATTTGATAATATCCAGAAGGAATGGCTGGTATGAGTTTCAAGGGTCTCAGGTGAGTTTTGCTCTACAAGTATCAAGAAAAACATATATATATATACACATATATAGTTATACACATATACAAATATTATTGTGACAACCCGTTCAATTTCCAAGAACAGGAAAATAACTTTCTTCATAAGAAATTATTGCTCATTCTATAATTCACTATTTCTTGCATTCATGTGGGTGGAATTCATCTCATCTAAGTTCTAGCCATATAAAAACAGCCATGTCACCTAGTGTTACCTCGTGTTTCTCCATAGCCATAAGAATAATTTAAAATGGTTTTAAAATAGGTAGATGGAATGAATTACCTTCTAATGACCCTCGTCCTACTACATTATTTATACTGCCTAAATAATTAAATTAGACTAGACATATAGATTCTCTGTACCACTATTTTTTTTCTTAAAACCAGAAGACCTACACTAAAGACAAACTTCAATAAATCTGATTGCATTAAGTTATGTAAATGACTAAAAGTAAACTTATACATAGAATATATAATGCTTAATGCACATAGATAGGCATATATGCATAAATACATATAGACAGTTTTGAATACATATACATGTATAAACACATACTACACCCATGATTCTTGTGTTTGTATGTGTTTGATCATGTTTTTCTGAAGATTTTTCTATAGCCAATTGTTTCTCTCAATCTCAGCAACTATCCCATATACCTCTCTTTGTGGCCTCCTAAGTATCTCAGAAACTTACAAGAATGATTAAGAAATTAATGTGGTCAATCTGAACATGTTTTCTTTTCTAGTTTATTTTCCTCTTAAAAGGAAAAAAAAAAGAAAGAAAAAAAAAGAAAAAAGAAAAGAAAAGATTTAACTCACTTCATCCAGTTGTTTATTTGAGTTAAAAAATTGGAAAGTTTTCCTTTCAAAATCCTAATATTCTGTACATTTAACAAATATGCTTCTTTTCCCAGTTATGTTAGAAAAAAAAAAAAAAAAAAAAAAAAAAAACTGTCAGGAGATTAATTTTGATGACACCTGTGTTCCTATACAGCCATAATAAGATCTTAAAGTTCATCTATTGTTAAGGAGATTTTCATGACAGTGGAAGAAACAGCTCATTAGTAAGATGATAAAAAGGGACAGTAAATGCACTGTAAAACAGCAATCACGGTTACTTTCAAATTGGTGTTAATTTTGTACCAGAGAAAATGAGTCTATGGAAAGTGATTTTATGCAGTGGTTTTTCATTTTCAGTTTTATATTTGAGTTAGATTGGAATCTGAGTTGCCAAAGAGTTGCTCAGACACTGCAGCTTAAAATTTCCTGTAAACGTATTTAAATTCAAAACACGTAGCAATTTTTTTTTTTTTTTGGCTTGCATTTTTCCTCCAGATAAATAGAAACCTTAAACAAGATTGTTATCTTTACCAGTAATAGTTAACAATAACATTGTTAATACTAATTAGCAAAATGCTTCTATGCCAAGGAAAAAATAAGCATAGCTAAAAATACAGGCGAGGTGCTTGTTAGGAACCTGATCAAACAAGCTTAATTATGACCCCCAGATAAAGGGACTGCCATTAAGCCATTAAATTATCACAGATAAGAGAGACTCTCAGTCACTGTCTGATAATAAATCACAGCTAACAACAGCAAGGAAATCAGAACTTGAACCGCTAATCCTTTTGAGGTTTGTGATGAGCACCAGTTCCCCTACTGTTTTGCATCTATTTATATTGCACTCAGAACCCCCAGACGGCCTCCACTTATCAGCAGCTCTCAATAATTTATGCCTATTGGTGTGTCACTCACAGCAGAGGCTGTTATCAGGAAAGAGGAGTTTTAGGAAATCTGATCCCTTGAAAAACCTAATCCTTTAGAGATTACTGCACGTGAACAAGTTTTCTGCTATGATTTACCTTTGTTTATTGGTAGCAGAGATTAGCACTTCATGATTGCCCTTTCAAACAACTATTTAGTTTAGGAGCAAAAGCAATGACTGAACGTGTAGGATTTTCACATTTGCAGCTGTCCTGAGTCTAGCAGTCAAAAGGCAAGATAGTGATTTGTATTTATATGTTGTCTCTTAAAAACACTGATAAATATTTCTACTGCCATGATAGGCTGATCTGAAATGCCCATTGCCCATCCAGAAAAGAACCTACCTTTCTGTATAGTTTTAATCATGTGAATGATCACTGTAAGTTTGATGGGATATTCTTGTTCTTATAGGTGGGCTTAAGTGGCCCTGCATTGGCCCCTGCATTGACATGCTCTTGGTTTCATTTGACATGGTCTCCCACAGAATTCTCCTGAAGAAGCTGGCAGCCCATGGTTTGGACAGGTACACTCTTTGCTGGGTTAAAAAAATTGCTGGATTGCTGGGCCGAGAGAGTAGAGGTGAATGGAATGAAATCCAGCTGGCGACGGGTCATGAGTGGTGTTCCCCAGGGGCCTGTCCTCTTTAATACCTTTATGGATGATTTGGATGAGGGAATTGTGTGCACCCTCAACAAGTTTGAAGATGACACCAAGCTGGGAGAAAGTGTCAATCTGCCAGAGGATAGGAAGGCCCTGCAGAGGGACCTGGACAAGATGAGTCGATGGGCAGAGGCCATTGGGATGACGTTGTACATGACTAAGTACTGGGTCCTACACTTTGGCCACAACAATCCTTTGCAGCGCTACTGGGGGAGCTGTGCAGCTAAACTGGGGGATAGTGGCTGGAAAGCTGTGCAGAGGAAAAGGATTTGGGGGTCTTGGTTAATGCTTGCTGAACATGAGCTGTCAGTGTGCCCAGGTGGCAAAAGAAGGCCAACAGAATCCTGGCTTGTATCAGGAATAGTGTAGCCAGCAGGACCAGGGAGGTGATTGTCCACCTGTACTTAGCCCTGGTGAGGCCGCACCTTAAGTACTGTGTCCAGTTTTGGGCCCATCACTACAAGGACAAGGACATGGAGAGTGTCTAGAGGAGGGCTACAAAAGCTGAAGCTGGTGAAGGATCTGGAACACAAGTCTTATGAGAAATGGCTGAGGAAACTAGCGTTGTTTAGTCTGGAGAAGAGGAGTCTCAGGGGAGACCTTATTGTGCTCTACAACTACCTAAAAGGAGGTGGTACGAAGCTGGGTTTTGGCCTCTTCTCGCAGATAACTGTTTATAGGACAAGAGGGAATTACCTCGATTTGCATCAGGGGTTGTTTATGTTGGAAATTCTGAGAAATTTCTTCTCAGAGTGGTTAGGCATTGCAACATGTTGCCCAGAGAGGTGGTAAAGTCACTGTCCCTGGGGATGTTTAAGGAAAGGTTGGACATGATGCTTAGGTACATGTTTCAGTGGGTGATATTGGTGATGATCTTGAAGGTCTTTTCCAACCTTAATGATTCTATGATTCAGCCATGATGGGTACTTCCTATGCTAAACCGGTTACTGCTAAGAAGGGATGTATGTTCTGGAATTTTATTAACAAAGCTCTTTCCTAGCTTAATGCCATTGAACTGCTAAGAAAATTTATATTTTAGAATTTGATAGGATTGGTAGTTAAAGGTCTTGCTTCTTAGTTCTACCAAATATTCCTAAACAAATAACTACTAAACCCATCAAATTCAGTTATGCCTATTACTGCAGCATAATGAAAGCTTGAACTGTAGGAACATAATGCTGCTGAAAATAGGCAAACTAAACAAAATTGCTAAGAGTTTCAGATTTCCTTTTTCTTGTTGTACGCAGGTTCAATAGTCAGGCTGGATGAGATCACATTAAGTGACATGACTGGTTACTAATTAGCCAAGATTTCTGGTGGTAGATGTTGGTGGCAGCTATTGAGATGCAGTACTGTGAGTCAGAGAGATAAGAAGAGGTAAGAAATTAAGCTGACCTAGAGATTTCATTACATTTGATGTCACCTAATAAAACATGATATTTTTAATCCTTCTTACATTCTCCTTCCCAAATCCATTCCCATTGACAATCATGATAATAATAATAATAATAATTTAAAAACAAACAAACAAACAAAAAACCTGAGTTTCAGAACTTGTTTTCTCCCTTGGGAATGCTACAGTATAAAAATGTGCAGGAGGACAGCTTTAGTGGGAAAGGAAGTAGAAGAAGTAGTGTACCCTATTTTCAAAAGTAACAGAGGGATGATTTTATTACATTAAAGCATGTATTTATATATAACGGTATGTATATACTTAATCTTTAAGTTTTTATTAGACATTAGAAAACACTACATTATGATTTTTTTTTTTTTTTTTTCAGAAAGAAATATGCCTCATACATTTTTTACAGATTAGTTGCATTATTCTTGGCAATATAAATAATTTACAGTAAGAAAATTATTGTTATTAAACTGTCTAAAGAAACTTCTGCTGGATCTGTTTGCTAGGATACAATTTTGAAACACTTATTTTTCTGGAAATAGGTATATCTACAGTGGACTACAGCAGTGTTTGCCAACACTGAATCTTCTTTTAAAGTTTCACACAACATGTAACCAACTTTTGTATTCATTAGAAAACCTCCCTCAAGATTGTCCATCTCAATTTGTTTTCCTTGATATTCCATCTTTGAAGAGAATTTCTGTCCACTGGTTACAAGTTCATTTCCAGTTTTAAAATGAAGAGACTGGCCTAGGTACTCAGGAAAGTGCAGAGGTAGATCACATACATAACTATGTATGCATTTCTAAGAAAAAGGAGAGCTTGAGCATACACTAAAATAAATCAAAGCCCTAAATACCAAAGGAAATAAATTGGCTTAGGCTGCTTCTTTTATTCTAAGTAGTTCCTTTATATTTCCTCAGTTTGGAATAAACTGAGAATCCCTGCATTTCAGAGGCTTGGAAAAATCAGTACTTCCATATATTAAAAGCAAATAAACAAACAAAGTTAGATTCCAATAAAGGGCTTCCAGTTGAGTTCCCAAACTTTTGGAAACAGTGCAAAAGTGTACGACAGGAAAAGTTCTGCTTTTATGGAACTAGGGAAGATTATTCTTATTTATTTATTTATTATTTTTCTTTAAAGAATCAATAGATTCTTACTTCCTGTACTGTAGGGTACTGTAGGATTAGAACAAAAGATTGAACCAAGACCATATTTCAATAATATAAGTACTGTTTATATTTAAATTGAAAGTAAATTGATACAAAAATCTTAAATAAAACAATGAAGAAATGCAAGAACAAGTCCAAGTGAAGGCAAAAGAAGGGTTAGAAGCTGTAGCAAAAAAAAGACTGTGGATGTCCAGTCTTTGAAACCAGACTACAGGAAAAAGAAAGAGCTGGAATGGGCAGGTGAGATGTGCTGGGAACGAGAAGCAAGCTTTCCTAAATGGCATGGTACAAACACACAATGACAGAATGGTAAAAAGTAAATAAATAAATAATAATAATAATAAAATTAACATTATTATTTTGATTTTTTTTGTTCAAGTTTAAAATAGCAGCTTGTCTATGAGTTCCTTCCTTTGTGCCACTGAACATATTATATATTCTAGAAATATCTTTATGGTATTGTTGTTTGGCATCAGTGAATAACAACTCACTTTCCTTGATATTTTGGCATTTTATGTAACAAAGGCTGTACCTGCCCAGTACAGGAAAGATTAGCTGACCTGGGATTTGTTATGATTTTTCCTTCAATCATAGATTTCTGCTCCTTTATTTTATTACTGCCTGTCACTATTACTCAATTAATATCTGTCAATTAAAAAGCAGAACCCACTGAAGTTAACATCATCTATGCAACAAACAATGCTGAAGCAGTGGATGGAGACTGGTCCAACATAGACGACTAATAAATTGAAACAGTAATAACTTAATCATATAGGAACTAGCCTATGTCAGTATAGATACTTAGATATAGATATAGCAGTCATTCAGCTTTTGCTCATTTTTAAAATGTTGTATGGCAGTTTGAATTTGCTAGTTTTTGGAATCTCAATTTTTGGCTTATTAGTTTCCAAAGTTCTACTCCTTCAAACAGAGGAAGATTTATAAGCATCTACCCTATAACAGATAGAAATTTATAACATGTTCCCTCAGAACATCAAATAAATCCTCTGGCAGTTTGTTCTCTTTTGTCACCATCCTCTCAAGTATATCTATAACATTTGAAATAATTACTTTTGTAATTACAAAAAATTAAACCCAGTACTACATATTATTTAAGGGAGAACAAAGGGAAAAGTTTCTAAAAACAAATAAATAAATAAATAGAAACCTTGTTTATTCTCTCATATATACAAGATATAATTCAGCTTGAGAAACACTAAATGTCAATCATCACCCACTTATTTCCCCCACTTTATAAGATTTCTGCTATGGTATGAATACTAATAACTCATACAGTCTACTCACCTGTCTAGAGATACATACTTTCAGTATTCATATAAGGTTAAACATAATTGTGATGTAGACACATAATTACTTTTGGAGAATTATGATGGCATTTCAGTGAAGTTAGGATGTGGGACAAACAAGTGATTCCTTTTTACACAAATAGGTTTAACCAATTTACTGAGTTAGGGTTCAAATAATTCTCACTGCTTTCACTGGTGTTGTAAAACAGACCCCAGTTTAGACCTACAATGAAACAGAAGTGGCTAAATGCAATTTTGGTTGCTTACCCCAGCAGGGTAGTTCACCAAAGTCTACTCAGCTGTTGCCTAATCCTGAAAGTTCAGTATTTACTGGGATAGCGAGGAAGAGAGGGACTGACATCTCAGTGCAGTAAGTTGGACATATGCATCAGATGCTAGAATTCACTGCAGGGAATAGTGTGAAAAACAAGAGGAAACAGCTGCAGTAGGAGGAATGCTGAGAGTCTCACCTTGCAAAAACCTAAAGTTTCAGAAGTAAGGCAGTGCTGAAAAATATACCTGTATCATGGAATCATCCATTTGTTTTGTTTCCCTCTTCTGGCTCTTTCTCTATTTTGTTCAGTCTGTTTCCTGCTTAGTATGCTACAGTTGGAGGATATTTTTGTTAAACATCCAGTTGTCCTCCTTAAATGGAAAGAGAGGTGGCCAACATGGGTTTACAGCTTCTGAGGAGAGGCAGGACATCTAAGAGGCTAAAGACCATTCCTAAATGCATTTCATGGATGTAGCCCTTAGTAATTTTTCATTCTGAATGTAAAGCCACTCTGTCATAACCAGCATGCAATAAGAATGTCTAAATTCTACTTTTAAGGTTTCCAGTTAATAAAACATAAAGGAAAATAGCTTGAAGGTCTCTCTCCCCCTTCCTGAAAAATACAATCATAAATTATAGTACTTAAGTGTATGCTAAGCTTCTTGGATTCTGTAGCATGAATTAAAACAAAGAATTTAAACAAAAGTACTTTTATTAGTAGTAAAGGGAAATATGATATCTAAGAACTGTCAGATGAGAAAGTTGGATACAAAATGATTTTAAAAAGTTAAACCAAAAGCTGCCTGTAAGGAACTGCAAAATGATTTAACAATTTTAAATGCCGTTGGCAATAAAGTGGTGATGAAATTTGATAAAGCACAAAGAAATGCACAAGGGAAAAAATAAGTCTAACTATACATAAACATACAGGGACTCCAGATTCACTATTGCTTATGAAGAAAAAAATAAATGAACTGATATTAGCTCTCTGAAAACACCAAGTCAAGCACTCAGCATCAAGTGAAATTGTGAAACAGGATATCTGGATGATTAAGAAAGAAGTAAACAAAATAGAAACATATATATATTTATATCACCATATAAATACACTGTATTGCTATATTACTGTATAAATACGTCATACACTCTTATGTTGAATAATTCATGCAGCCCTGGTCATTCTATTTCAGAAGAAAGAAGGGCAAAACAGAGAGGGAAAGAGACAAGGAGAAAGTAAATTCACCAGATCTAGGACAAATTCAGACTATTAAACATAGTGCACCCACTGATTTAGGAAGCATTTGAACTGTACATAATGGATAAAAGAGCCCTGAAGATGCTTTGAAGTTGACTGTTGATGGTGTCCCTAATCTTTAGGGGACTGTGGAGGCCTTTCGACAACAGGTCTCGACCTCTACACCTGCCAGGTGGCACTGGGCTATATGGACTTTGGGGTTGAGTTAGTGCAGCTATTCTTACTTTATGCACAACCAAGTATCTTGGAAAAGCTGATAGATAACAATAGGAAAGGATTTGCAGAAAAAAAACTTAGGCTAAGTTAAAACAAACAACAACAACAACAACAACAACAAAAACAACAGGAAAAATAGGCATGCTTTCCTTTACTTTCAGTATATATTATAATGGTAGGCTTTTTGTTTGTTTGTTTATTTATTTTTTTCAGCCTTTTTTCTGAAATAGCTGGTACTAAATCCCTTCCCAAACTTTTTGTCCAACTCAGTGTCTGAATTCAGAAGGCATGTCAAACTGCAATTTACCAGAGGTTATGTCACCTTTTCCAATTGAAATGATAGGGAATGATAGGGTGGTGAATTTTATTTATTTATTTATTTATTTATTTTGTAGCAGAAGTAGGGAAGATGTCACACAGTGAAATCTTCTCTCAGTACCAGTACACAGGTACATATAACTTCCATATCTGCTACCATGCCAGAATCAGGGGGAAAACTATGCAAAATGCAGAGCTTGGATGACTATTATTAATAGAAATAATCACTGTGTTTTGATATTGCTTTATGCTGAATATATTATTGCAAAAACTTGTAAGTAACTGGTATGAAAATATGTAAAAATTATATGTAAAAAATACATTATTACTTTATTACAGAGAGATACTATGACTTATGACACTTTTTTTTTTCTTTTTTTTTTTTTCTTTTTCTTTTTTGATTGTTGTTGTTGTTTTGTTTGTTTGTTTTTAATGGTACATGGAATGTCATAAACCTTTGAGCCACTTTTGATTGAAGGAGAGAGGAACCTATGTGGGATAGATTTTGTAAGCTTACCCAATGGCTATATGATTTAAATCCAATATTACTTCAATAATGGAGGAGAGACATAACTGATGCGGGCCTGATTCTTCAAGCATTGCTATGCATTGTTAACTCTCTATACCTGTTGCGTTCTTTAGTAGCTGAAATCCCTACATTAACAGAATAGGTCCTATCAAACTCATTGCTAAAATGATACCCTGAGGTGACAATAGTTCAGCTTAAGCAAAGTTCAAATTGCAGGCAATAAAATAAAATAAAATAAAATAAAGTAAAATAAAATAAAATAAAAAGGGGGTTGGCAATTGCTGTTATCTGAGAATCCAGTAAGTCACCAGTTACCAAAATCTTCAAGCGAAAGATGGAAATGATGGGCAAACCCAACCAGTTAAGGATTACTACTACTTTTTCAGGTATGATTTTCAGCAATTGTCTCCTGCTCCCCTAGATGAATTATTTGAATTCTATCTAGAGTTGCCAAGATGGACTTAAATGAGGCCATTATCTCCAATAGATAATGTTTATATCATTCCATTGCTAGAAGAGACTAAATCCATGTATCATGTTGATAAGGTGTCTCAACAACCAAAATATCCATTACTGTCTTCTAAAGCTTATAAGAAAAAAACACAAGTGGCAAGTATCTGTAGTACTCTAAACATCAAAATTTTGAAATCAGAAGTACAAAGTGTCTATATATGCCAAAGTAGTAGAGTACTCCATTATGAGTAGTCTCTTAGCTATCATGCCAGTATATCGACTACACTATAACTATGCCTAAAAACAGTTTTATTAGTTACAGAAACATCTGAGGCTTTCCAGTACACTTTCTGACCTATCTGACAAACTTTCCCAGGCAAAATGGAAGAGCTGTGATGAGGGCTTAAATGGAGTCACACTCTAGCAAAAAAAAATATATATATATATATATATATATTTCCTGTAATCAGATCTAATTAATAATTCTTCAAGAAGTTGGCAATATGCCTTTTCTCAGGGAGACATAGAAACTGGTATTGCTCTTTGCAGCCTGATCAGTAGAAATGTCTGATATCACAGCAGCAGAGGAGAAGGAGGTGAAGAAAAGATTAGACTGGCCATTTTGCAGCTTTCTTATTCCTGAATAACTGTTAACTTGGAAATCAGGGTAGTTCAAAATATCTGACTTTCTGAAAATGCCACTTTTCCAGTCTACTTTGAAAAAGTAAACTTTTAGTAAACTTTTTTTGGAGAAAAAAGAGCCATTTCAGCATAATTAAAATTATTCCCAATGTTATAATATTTTTTCATTGAAAGTTATATATTTTTATTTTCAATTAGCATTTCCGTTCCTTATCTTTTTAATTTTTTGAATACTAAAACAATTGTTTTCAGCTCTAAGAAAAATGTCTCTGATATTTTTCTTCTATGTTCCTATTTCACTGTAAATGTTATGATTTCTGCTTCTTTCTGATCTAGAATGAAGGACATTTCAAAATGTCCTGGATTGGTTAAATTATTAAAATCTGCTTCTTAGCAAGACCTATTTGTAAGTAGTGGCAAAGACTTCCATTGATTTGTCTGAATGAAAAAGACTAACTCTGCCACTTGCATCATCAGTAGAAGTAAATCTTTATCATCCTGATTTAAACTTCTTCCCCAGCAGTGCTTTTGGAAATGTTTGATTTAGCTGCTTCTCCTTCTCCTTTGCTCTTCTATATGGATATTTTGTGTATAAGAGGGGAGCTAAAAAAATGGGGAAGCAGGGTTATATTAGTGTGAGCAGCTTCCAGGGCAGGCTTCCAGGGCAGCTTTGCCGGCTCTTCTCTCCCTAGCAGCATCGCCATGTCCGGCTTCGCCATCCTGAAATCATCATGCTCTTCAGATGTAGTCTTTCATTCTTGGCTTTAGTCATAATCATCAGTTTGTCAGGTGTGTGTTCTGGCCTCTCCCATACACCTCTGTTTACTCTTCCTCCTGTTGCCAGTCTGTTCCTCCCTTCTTCTCCATTCCTTTCCATGCTTCTTTTCTACATTTCCATCCTCTAATCCCAACTATAGTCCTTATGTGCTTTAAAAAAATGCCTCATAGCGTTCACTGTGCCTCCAAACCAATCTCATGATTTTATGGTTATAATTCTTGTTTTTGTTATAACTCTTGTTTTGCTTCCCCTTTCTGCTTCCTTTGTCTCCTGCCATTATGTCATTTCTATTCAGGCTGTCATCTCTTCTGGAAAGGGATTTTTCTTGTTCTCTGTTTTGCAATGCACCTGGCATGTTTTTGATTCTGTCAAACAAACAATAACAACAGATATAAAATTGGCAGTGCAGCAGAATCCTGATATCAGGAAGTAATAGAGGCAAATTACACTATCATTGTCATCTCCATGTATACACCACTACTTGATAAAAATAATCATTGACTCACTAGGTAAACATCAATAAACCCAAAGATTCCCAAGCAAACAACTTTAACATGAAGGAAATGTAGTTGTGTTTCACATTTTTCTTAATGAGCCAGAAGGTTATAATTGACAATTTTGGTATTTAAAATAAAGAAGATAAATGAATGAGGTGTATTTGTTTGTTTATTTGTTTGTTTGTTTGTTTTGGATGGGTGTTTGGGTATTAAATTAGGGACAGGGAGAAGATGTTGATAACTCTTTAATACAGAGAAGCAGAAAAAGGGTGGAAAGGGTATGTTAATTCAGTTTAAACTATACTTTTTTTTTTTTTTTTTAAAAAAAAAGATACATATGGTAGGTGTATAAAATAATAAGGTAGAATCTTCTTTAGCCTGATATTATCAGTATTGTTGAAGAATCTTATAAAATATTTTAACTGACTTGTCTTAGTCATTACATGATATTAGGCAACCCAAGACAATGTTTATTTTACTTATATTGACAAAAAATAATGCAAAAGCTTTAAAGAAATAAAAAGTAAATAAAAAGATGATGATTTTATTGTACTTTTAGTGGCAGGTTGGCCATATGGAATCTCTAGAGCAATATAGCTTTAGGACTAATAGATTTAGGCCAGGATTTTAAAGATATATGTATATATTATACATATGGCTAGCAATCTCTTAGCTAAGTTATTTGAAAATTCCTGAGAGAAAAGCAATCTATTACAGACTTTGAGATAAGTCAATGTAGTACTAATACTAAAGAAAAATAACCAGCAGAGGAATGTCCCCCTGCCATGCCAGCCAATATTCTTACAGTTGATTCAAAAGCAGCGTATGTTATTCCGGCACACAGATTATATTATTTAACAGTGTGAATCAAAGGGAAGATACTTATTCAGGAAAAGAGCATTATTAATACATTATAGCATGCCATACATCTCTGTCACCAGACTGGACAATATGGCAGCAGATGTTTTATGATAAGCCGAGAAGAGGACAATATTAATAGACATAATATTTGAGTTTTAGAAAACAAACAAACAAACAAACAAACAAACAAAAAAAAAAACTAGAGGACGCAATCTGATGGAGTGACATAACGTTTCTTCATTTCTAGTGTAGTGTAATTTTGCATGAAGGGAAGGAATTAACTAAGCTACACCTCACTTCTATTAGTTTTTATTTGCACCTGCCCTTTGAAACCTTAGTAATGCAAGGAATGCATGAGAAAAGAATGCAGCAAGAGAGAACTCAGAGAAGAAATTCCTTCCAAAAAGAAGACTTTTTTTTCGACTCCTTTTTTTTTTTTTTTTTTTTTTTACTATTTAGAAGGCAAGTATGTCTTTGAATTAGTAAAAATGATTGACATGAGAATTTATGCAAAGCTAAAGGCAACTGGTCGTCACAGATAGCTCTTAGATATATAGGTATTTAAAACCTCAGGTTATATTTTATTGGCAATGCCTCTACTGACCTTTTTTGGTCAGCACCAGGATGAAGGCCTTTGGATCAAGAGATTCATGGGATAGTGTATGTATACCCTGGACTCCGGCATGGCTTTAATTTGGGCTACACCTTGTTGTCACTGCCAATTACTGCCTTTTATAGAGCGGAGACTGGGTGCAAGCTAACAAGTATGAAACATCAACAAATGGGACAAGAGGGTCCCTGTGTGACACATGATAAATCAATTTGATTATTTCTTTGCATCTGTATGACCTAGCTATTAATTATCATAATGCTTCATGTCATGCTGCTCTGATGCTCAATGTCATTCCAGGCCTATATCTCTGGGAAGAAATAGAAACCTAAAATGGAAATTTAAGAAACTGAAGGCCAAAGAGTGGCTAAGCTGTCTGACAAGATATGCTGAAATGAGGACAGAGCTTCAGTTCCTGGTTGGGTCAGCTGTGTGGTCAAAAGTAATACTCATTTATCCAGGTTCTGGATAAATATTAATTTATCCAGTTCTGCATACCAAGGCCATACATGTATTCAATAATGGAACAAAAAGAGCACATGCATAAGTTACCACCCACACCCTAACTCCACAGAAAGGAAAGTAAGTGTGAACTAGTACTCAGCACACTTAGGAGGGTTCTGGGTATGCCAACATGCATCCCAGCAGTAAATCTGTTTGTGTCCTGATGAATATTTTTCAGGGATTCATAACCCCAAACCTTCTCTGAAAGTAGATGTCTAAATTCATACTTTCAACAGAAAACACATTATAAAAGATCAAAGAGATAATAAATATTTTATCTAATAATTGACAAATGGTAGAATGATGTGGGAAAGCCCAGATTCATTGTGGTATCTACAGACCAAGATATTAGCTCTTCTGGGGCATGGCAGGCCACTAAACCTCTTGCGTGAAAAAAGTCCAATTTACTTAAAACAGAAGGCACCTTGTTCCCAGAGAAGTGGCCTAAACACCAATTTCAGAATAAGAGGGAGGGTATTAATGGAAGGAAAATGTGGTTAAGGAAGGGAAGAAACTGTAAAGTGCAGGAAAGAATTGTGGAGATAAAGTTCTGCCAACCTTTTTCCAGGCAGCAGATGCAGCTCAAAGTGCTTGGCTATATGTGCATATCTACAGACACTCACCCTTCCGACATGTTGCCTCTCTCTTACCTTCCCAAAGCCCAAAGCTATAGGATCAGTCTTAGACTTACTTTGCCTTTCTAACACAACAACTTTGTAAAATTCCTCTGTGGCCTCAGAAAAGGAGTAGGCCATTTCTCAACTCGCAAAAATTAGTGAGTCTTCTTGGAAACAGAAGTAAAAGGATGCCAGATAAGAGTTACATTTACATCAGCTATGTATCATGAACTGTGTGTAGTTTCAATTCAGCTGTTAATAAGCATGAAGGGAGTTTGTCTTGTTGCTCTGGCTGTTGTGATAAACAAGGATAGAAAGTGAATTCAATAAATGCTGGACATCATGTCTCTGGGATATCTCCACACTTTTAAGAAATGGCTTTTACCAATTTACATCATATTCACATGCTCACTAGTACTCACTGACCTTAGCTAACAAGGACTTCAATCACCTAATGGTGTTAAATAGGAAAACAACAATAATACAATAAACTTGTGGTCTAATCTCTACCAAACACAACATTCTGTTTTGCAAATGTATGCCATAAGAGCTCAATGACAAACATGCAGATGCTTGCCAAGATACATGCTTTCTGTTCTGATATTTAAAGTGAAACACCATCAATTTAGACCTCAAAAATTCAACTTTTAATGTCATGCAAAAACTTGTAAAAGCATTATTAAATATGTAAGTCCACTTCTCTAGGATTTTTAATTTAAATAAGTTGACAACATCAGATATTTTTAAAAAAAAAAACAAAAAACAAAAAACAAAAAAAACAGATTTACACAAACCTGTTTCAGAATATAAGTATAAAAATGGTATTAGCTGCTTTGAAGGCTGTCTTTATAAGGTGTTTTTTTGTTTGTTTGTTTGTTTGTTTTGTTTTGTTTTGTTTTGTTTTTTTTCCCATAATTATTAAGCAAATTTCCCATACTGAAAATGGGTAATATTTCTAGGAAATACTTTCAAGTTAGAAATGTAATTTTAGTGTAAACTATATTTTTTCTTCAGCAAATAATTCAAAAGCAGGTAACACAGGTAAAGTTTTCATTTCCATGTGACTTCCTATATGAGTTTCATTAATTCATAAATAGGTCCTCATCCCTCCTCCTCCCTAACCTGAAACAGTCCCCTCACTAGGTGGTCTGACTTGTCCCATTCAGCTCCCTCCACACTTAGACTGTTCTATCAATGTGAAGATTTTGATATTATTTTACTCCTTTAGCTCATATCATTGGTGTTCCTAGGCAGTTCACTTGTAAGCTTGGCTGATTCACCTCTTCTGTATACTTTCCAACTCCCCTGCCACTTTTTTAGTTTAGTGTTGACCAACATTATTGAATTCTGCATTTAGAATGTGGCATTGATCTCCCCAACCCATAGATTTTTGGTCACAGAAAGAGATGTACGGAGCCTAGCAGCAGTACCAAACATGCCCACAGCTTGTGGTTGCTTTAAAGAGGAAGAACATGACGGGAAAGGGTATGGAGAACCTACACAATCAATCCTGGTAAATTACCTAGCAGCATTTATCATCACTGGGGTAACTAAATGTTCATTCCTCACTGCCCACTTCCACTTATCCCCCAGTGAAGCGTGGGTGCTGCTAGGTGGTAATGACTCATGCCAGCTGGGGAGAGTTGGAAGTAGAGATACTTCAAAATTAATTTCCCTCTTCATGGCTGGGAAAATAACCCTCAAAATCCAGAGACATCTCTGCACAACGCAACAAGTATGGAGACTTGGAAAGGGTCTTCAGTACTGTAATACAAGATACCATCCTGAGGACTGGAATGCATACCCCTATGCTAAGCAAGGAATTTGATGAGATAGGAAACATATAAAGACTGAAACTTGCAACAGACAGCACACAGTCTATCTGGGATAGTTTTTTCAAACATCAAAAAGGATTTGTCTTTTGCACAAGTTTAGGGAATTTAGGCATTGAAACAATTATTTCAATTATTTATCTTAAAAAGAGCACTACAAAGAAATACCTGAAAACTTTTTAAATTTATTTATTTATTTATATATTCCCCCAAACCCTCACCCTTAGCAGTGGATGAGCTGACGTATGTAGGGAAATTATATAATAAATGCATCCTTTATGTCCAGAACAGCATTGAATTAGTTGGCCAATAATAATACTGAGGCCTAGCAATATAAAGAAGAATCTTCATTAGGAATCCCTTTCCTTGCCTTGCTGACACAGTTTCTTCCCATAGGTAGGCAAATGAATTAGACAAACCTAACACTGTCTTTGCATCTTCTCCAGCATCCTGTGATGACACAGACACTGTCTACTATAGAAGAAGATACTTTTATTTTGTGTAGGGTAATATAAGGTAGGACTTAAGGAGTACTCAATTAAAAGAGACAGTAGAGGGTCCTGGGATGAGGCAGTCTGAAGATAAGGCGTCTACACGGCAAAGATCCTGGAAGAGAAGTAAAAAGACTGTCCAAAGTCACCCACAGGTCCACCACCTCTTTTCAGCCCCTCTTTTCCACACAAGGAGCCCCTTTACCCCAACCAAACTTCTAATGTCTTGACCATCTTACTCTTCCACTGACCTGATATGGAAGCATTGCTGTTGCCAAGGTCAAACTAAATAAATGAAAGAGAAATCTTGGTCTAATTCTCTTACAGAACTAGTTTATTATTTATTTTTCTTTTCTTAAGGACTTGTACATTCTGCATTTGTGGTCTAGTTTCAATGACAGTGACAGAGGACATCTTCTACCCAGAATACTCCATAATTTGGTAGCTTGAGTGTTTTATGGGGGAAAGCCACACACAGACTATCCAGTAATATTATGAAGATAGACCCATCTAAAGACCCTCATTTTTGGTCTTCAGGATGCATTTCTAAATGCACTTCTCGATGCATTTTCAAAGTTTATTCCATGAAAATTTATCATGATATTGACTATGTGCAACCTCAATGGGAGAACACATTTATTTATTTATTTATTTTTTAATTTTTTTTTTATAACTATGACTGAAAAAAGAATACTCTGGAGAGATTGCTGAACCTTCTATTCTCAAACTACACATACATTCTTGGTATAAGCTGTTTGGTCCCTGAGGAAAGAAAACTGAAACATTTTCCAGCAGACATCTTAAAAATAGACATGTAACCCTTCAGGAAGCCAGTGGAAGCTGGCATAGTAAGACAGGTTGAATGATAGTCAAGAAATTGCCTGAACAATGTCTCTACATACATGAAATGTGAGAGATCAAGGTGTATAAAGTCTGTCTATAATTCTTCAGTCTGGCCTCTTTTCAAGCAAATTTTTGATGCCTTATTAAAACAAATGGATGATTTTTCCCCTCAGTGAGACTGCATCTTTGGAGCAAGATGTTTGGTTCTTAATACATGAGATAAACTCATGTATTTCATGATAATTCTAAGGAAATAATTACAAAACAGTTGATATTACAGTCGATCAACCTTACTGACTCCTCAGCATTTTTTTTTCCTTTGGCAGAAAATAGGAAAGCTTTAGATAAGGACTTGGGGCTTTATGTTCTCTAGGTTATAACTGGTTTTAAATAGCTCTCAGTCCAGAAACTCTAATATCAGCAGCATACATAAATCTTTGGATTTAAGCATTTAGTGTGTTTTTTAGTGCTAGCCATATTACAATTCATCAGATGAACTCTAAGTTGTAGTTTTTCATTATTGGTATTAATTATTATTAGCAGCACAGTTCTACAATTCGTTATTTAGTTCAATTAAATACAGAAGCCTTGATCCATGGATGAATAGTTTTCCTGTTCCTGATTTAGCTATTCTGGCACTAGGAATTATGTCTTGTTTTGTCCAAGATTCATTTGGCTGGCTATACAAGTTTCGCTTGGTTGTATCTCATCTTTTTTCATAGGCTATCAAGACATCAACTATTTTTTGACTTGTGGTTCTTTTTTTGGGCACTAATCAGACAATAATTTCACCCAATTTGTATAGTATCAGTGCTAAAATCTGCTATAATTACCCTAAATTTAAAGAAAACTATTTTAAAACACCCTGAGAGTAAATATCATCATTTTATATTTTAATGTAAAATTCTCCTTTCATGTCTCTTTCAAGTCTGCTTGAATGAGCTGCATATTACCAGTTGCTTTCCCATCTGTCTCAATTTAGTCTCTTTGACAAATTCCAATCTGGCCTGAGGAAAAATCATAATACCGAAACCACTCCACCCTAGATTATTAGGTATATTTTATTAACTGCATCTCTTTACTTAAACAAAAATCTCAACACTCCTTAACTCCATTCCCATTATGGCTTGAAGAACCCTACAGTTTAGACATGCTGAATGGCTTCACAGCTTTCTCTTTCCATTCACTCCTGTCTTCTGACTTTTCACCAAGAACAAAAGTGAGCATAGCATTTTCCTCTTAAGCCTTTAACCTTTCATAATCTCACTGCACATAACCTACAGCATATAAACTCCAAATGATTCCTTTCATCTTTCATAATCTTGCAGGACGTAACCTAGATGGTGTCTACAGCATATAAACACCAAATGACTCCTTTCACTTCCAAACTGCCTGACCCTTTCCCATCCTAAATGTGTGCTCAGAATTCTATGGATGTCTTAGACACACTAATTTTGTCCCTTAGGTTGTCTCAATAGGCTTTACTCTAAATGTGTGTGTTGATTATCTAAACTTAAAAATCCTGCAAAACCTAATCCAGAAAAGTTTTAAAAATAAATAAACAATATCATTGTATTCTTCCCCCTCCACCCTCCCACACCCCCATCCTTTTTGCAGGAAATTTAATTAATTACAGGACTACCTATTTGCAAGTAAACAGAAGGCTGCACTATGAAAATAATAAAGATCACTTTTTAAAAACAGTTGTTGGATAGGTTGAATTTTTGAGCAGATTTTTGAATCTCAAATCAATCATCTCGAATTCCATTCAAAGTTGGTGGGGAAAAAAAAAATCCCCCATTTCTACATATTAGTAAATTCATATTGTACAATCCTAACAGCTCCTGCATAAATCCCATTTTGCTAGCAGCTTAGCTATCTAAAAATCACTAGTCCAACTGTCTGAATTGTCCTGCAACACCTGCTGTCATAATTACTGTTAGGCAAGATTTTTTTTTTTTTTTTTGTACTTTTCTTAACCTGGCCTTATCATTCTGTCTGGGAACTTCTAGAAACAGCACAAATGATAGTTGTCCAAAATCAAAAAACAAAACAAACGAAAACCCCACCAGCAAACAAATGTTGAACAAGTCATTATATGCAGGGATATCCCAGTCGTATGCAGGGATATAATGACTTATGGATGTAAATGTTAGCTCCAATATTACATATATATATATGAAGGTGGAATGACCCTTTTTTGATTGAGTTGGCCTTCACTCTTCCCATACAATCAGTGGACTGCTTCATGTCATTACTCGGCAACAGAGTGCCAGCTGAACCTGTAACTGTGTCAGGGTGTCTCAGCATCACTTGGCATTATGGCTGTAGTGACACAATCACCATCTTGGTAGTAACCCAAAAGTAAGAGAATTTAAATCATTCTCAAAAATGCTACATATGAATTATTTAGAAAGTTAAGGACAAATTATTATTATTATTTTTTATTTCAACTACTAACCAGTAAATGTAAAAAAATACCGACAACAAAACAAAAATAGACCCCTTCACCCCCCACATTAAAGCAATAGTTTTTGCAACATTCAAAACAGTGGAAACTAGTTGCCATGTATTACTATCAGTGGAGAAAAGCAAATTTAATTTAAAATATTTTTTCAGACTCCCTCAGTGGACACCAGATGACTCCAGCTTAAACAAATATTAAAAACTCATTTTAAATGGATAATAATACAGACAGAGCTCAATTATTGAGATATTAAGGGCAACATTCAACTTTAGACACATTTAAGCATCTTTGCCTCCTGGAGATTTTTACATGACAAGGCTTTAGATAAACATGGTTTTGCAAACAGCAACTATCATATCTGATCACATAACCTCTGGACTGAAGCAGTGTGTCATCAAATATTTCTGATTACTTAAAATATTCAAAAACTGTAATTTACTAGGCAGGTCTTCCTCAGAACAATCACAAAATGTATCAAGAATTAATACCCATATACAAAAAGCATTTAGATGATCTGTTACAAAACTCTGAAATAAAATAAAATAAAAAAACAGCCACACACACACACAGAAACAAACAAAACAAAACAAACAAACAAACAAAAAATAAAAACAACAAAACATCTCTCTGTGATAAAGCCCAGTTTAAATACATTCTGGGATGTAACAGTAGTGGAAGAGCTGCTTTTCTATGACACTCAGTTTGGGGGGGAACTGTAGCAGCCACGGACATATAGAATAAGAATCATCTGGTTTTAAATATCTAGACATCAGATGCCTAAACTAACCTAATCATCTGGGTTCCCTCTACAGGTAATGGAGATAAGTATTCCCAGAGGAAGATTCACTCTGCTTGTCTTAGGCATCTCTCTTTTAGATGCTTTAGATACTTGCTCCAGATGGATAAAGTCAAGAAAGATTAACCTCACTGACAGCCTGATATTGTCTTCTTTAGTGGTGCACAATTCCCAACTTCAATGGAATTAAGCTCATTTCTTTCCAGAACTGAGCTCAATTATTTGTTTCATCATTTAGCTTTTAATTCCCTCTCCCAACTCTTTCTCCAGTTCCTCTCATGAACACCAACTTTCTCTGGCATTTTTTTTTTTTTTTTTTGTTACATTGTATTACGTTTTCCTGGAATCTGGGGAACTGAAACCAACATCAATATGTTACTGCTCTACCAGATATAAATCATGCATATGCTCTAAACTGCAGTAATGTTCTGAATAGATAGATACAATAGGGATATTGGTATTGATTGTGCTTTCTTTTCTACTCTACCACTTTCAAATGTGTAAGAAACTGTGGCAACATTAAGGCAGTCAAGGTATATAGATGAATGATAAAATATATTTACTATTCAAAGATGGCTTAAATCAAACAAGGAAAAATAAGGAAGAAATAACATTAGGGTTCTCACTTTTACATGCGTGAGCTTAGGTCACCACACATGCTTTGAGGCCTCTGTGCTTCAGAACACTGAGCAGGTCCTCAAGGTGAAGCCTGGCCTCAACTCTGTTGCTTTTAGGGTCTGTGGGTTCTCAGCAATACCAGCATTGCTGTATTGTACTTGGAATCACCAAGCCCTTAGGAAAAATAGCCAAAGTTTGTAAGGAAGCAGGTGTCTGAACTTAGACTCCTAAATTCATAGTTAGGTGCCTAAAGCAGCAGCAAAACTGACAAGCACCCTGTGGAGTTGCTCACAGATGCTCACCCCAGTAGTGAGGCACTTAGCATTAGTTATAACACAAAATGGATGTTTATTAATTACTAGTGTTCCAATGGCTACTGGAAGTACGTTATCTAAGTGCTTGCATGCACTAATTTCAATGTTGGGTATGCAGTCTACTCTGCATCTTACTTCTACAGCATTTTTGAAAATTAATTTTGATAGCTAAAAAACATCTTGAGCCACATACAGAAAATAACTCAATTTCTACTGACTGACAATCTAATATGAAATAAGAATAATCACCTTAATTTCTTACTCTGCCCAAATCCAGGCAATAAATTAGGCTTCTCAGCATGACTGTAAAGTGCTGTGAATTGTATAAACAATCATATATGGACACTGAAAAATAACCCTTATGCACGTTGCATTATAGTTCCAAAAATATATTTACAGTCTATTACAAAGATTACAAATGGAAGTGTCTATGTAACGGGATTATGCTAATTAAAAGCTTTTTACAGATTTTGTTCAACAAAGGTGGAGGGACAAAAATTGGTGTAACCAAACTGATTTTTCTAATGAAAAAAATAAATAAAATGACAAATATAACTGTACAGTGATCTAAAAAGGGGTTCAAAAAAGGAGGAAGGAAATGGATGTGTTGACGTTTTTGATAACTATCTTTGGTCCTAAATGTGGGAAAACACATTATGTATCACTGAATATATATGTTTGTGATGCTCTGCAAGTAAAATAGAAAAATATAGTGCATTTTCAATGTATTCAGAGCTCACTACACTTAAATGTGTGTACAAACCAAGACAGTATAAATAAAATTTACAAGTTTTACAAAGGAACATTTACAGGGTTTTTCTTTTGTTTTTATTTTTTTTTTTTTGTGTGGATGCCCACATTATCAAACAAGTCCAATTTATGACTGATCCCTGGGATCTTTCTCAATCAAAATCAATAGAAGCATCCCAATTCTCTTTGGAAGTACAGCATTTCACTGCTGGGGTAGTTCACAATTTTCAGAATTTTTTAAAGCATTTCTCTCTGCTTCATATACATTCCTGCAATATCTGTAAAGACATGCTTTGTTATTGCTTATGGTTAATCAAACAAAATACATATATAAGTAAATGGCATACAAAGATATTCATATGAGCAAATACTTTTGCATCTGTGTTCCTGATGAATGACTGTTGTGTCTGTGTGAGCACACACATATTTGTTCAGAGCAGCAAAAGCCTGTAAAAAAACATGAAAATTCTGAACTGCCCCTTGCCTCATGCTCTACGGTTCTAATATAAAATCTACATCCTTATTCTCACAGTTGGACTGAATTCAACCTAAACTAATATAAAATATATGCAATATATGCCAGCTATTTCTTTCAATTTGCTAATGCAGAGTATTGAAGAAAAATGTGATGTGCTCAGATTACATGGTTTAGGTAACACCGGAGAACTGCATCCGTGTTCTGAGACACTCCTACAATCACTTGTCCATTCAATGTAGTGCCTCAGCAGGTTTACAGTTGTAGATCTACATCTTAGAATATATCTCACTTTAACTCTAGTCCATTAAAATCATCTTGCAAACAATTTGCTAAAAGTGCCTAGAACTACTTAGGGGTCATTATTGCTTTTCTTTCTTTTTTTTTTTTTATATATATTTTTTTTGTCTTTTATTTTCTTTTAAAAGATAGTATATGTGTAACCTTAAAAAATTCTGTAAAAAATATCAGAGCTCTTGGCAACTTGCATTTTCCTGACTCCCTGCCAATTAGCTAGCCACGTCAATACGGTGCTGATTTAACAAAAGTAAATGGCACAAAAGGATACCAAAGTTTGGACAGATATACATTGCTTGGTCATGCTTCTTAAATCTCTTTGAACTCAAATAATCCTTCAGAGGTACCCAGTGTAGTAATGTGTCATAGAATTAGCACTAAAAAGGTCCAAAGATATAAACATCATACTAAAAGAAAGTCTTTATGAAGAATAAACACAAATGATTAAAAAAAGATTCAGAAATCACAGATTTAAGGAAAATATTTTGTTGAATTTAACAATAATATCATGATTTTATCTGACAAATATATTCTTTTTTTTTTAAATTTTATGTACATTTAAAAAGTCTATTAGATAAAAAGGAGGTTAGAGAGCTCAAGGTGTTTGTATGTTTATTCAGGTAGTACTTTGTTTATTGTCACTGCTGTTTTCCTTGCCACCACTGGTGGATCCTAATTCCCTTTTCATAAATTCTGGTGGCACTTAGGAGTTCAAGTCTGTAGGTGCTTCTTGTAGCTCTTCTATTCACTGCAGGAAGGACCCAGGAAATCAAGTGTCTTCTAGTAGCACTTCATATATACTGAAGGCCAGTGCTGTTCTCTCAGTCTGTCACCTCCCTCATAAGGGAGAAATGTCTATCACACTTGGATGCCAGTGCCGTGTAAATGTAGCATTTGTGCTCTCATAGTCTGAATGCTGCTCATGATTTTCTTTTGATGACCAACCAACGTGATCCCTAAACTCATCACATCCCTGGGGAAGATAAATGCGTACATTGTTAATTTTTCAACTTAGACTCCTACTGTTTGGTAATCAACTGTGAGTTAAAGCTACATTGTGGTCAGGGCTACATAGGAACCTCAGCTCAGTACTGTGAAGTCCATACAGGCCCTCAGTAAGGACTGTAATTACATGGCATGTGTCATGTAATTACATTGCATTGTGTCTCCACATCTGAGAAGGAGCCCACTGTTTTGTACTATGATAATTTTTATTGTGGCTTTTAAGGATGCCCAGAGGAAGAGACACTTCTCTTATAAAATACTATGGGAGGCTTTCGAGATTAAGTTAGGTATAAATAAAAGATTTGGGGGGATTACATTCTACTTCCTAAAGAGATGCCTAAAGAAAGTCTTTGCATATTGACCCATCTCCATCATGCAAATGAAAGAGAACCATCTGTTTCGATTCCACCACTATTAGAGCTACTACCTGCCAGACGTTTTTGGGCTCTGTTTACAGTTCCCAAGCTGAGATCCCCAGTGATACTAAGCAGATAAGAGTGGGGTTGCAAGCCTCAGAATATTGTTTCAAAGGTTTTTTATAAAAACAAACAAACAACAACAAAAAAAAAACAAACAAAACAAAAAAACACTGCTCTGTAACAAGAATTGCAGGTGATTGGCAACTACCAGTATAAGAACTTTGTTTTCAGGGTGCCAAGAAGACTTTTTTAAGATAGCAGTGCCAATACTGGCCATTATTGCCTTCAGAAAATTGTTTTGCTTCTATAGACTTTCCTCCCAATGCAAAGTCATTTCTTGCAGGGCACAGGCAGACCCCAGCCAATTAGAAGAAAGCTCTACATCTTCCTAGCACACATATGGAAAAAGGTAACAATTAGGTAGTGGAAACAAAGTGGTTATTTTCCTATAAATACTTACTTTGAAATGGGCTACATTCTCCCTCAAATTCTAGCCCTTGTTATTATTTCAATTGGTCTCAAAAACAGAGAAAAATGCATTGCCACACATAGGTAGTAGGGTATTTGTGTTTTCATGAATTGCTAAACATGTTGGCTTAACCCCAGGTACCATGTTTATACTTAGGGTAAAGTTTTGGAGTTGAACATTGTGTATTATTTCACCTAGAAGTTCCCTAAATGCAAGTTAAACATGCCCAGTACTAACTTACTCAATAGTCATCCTGGCAACTGATTCAAGAGAGTTGTAGCCTGCTGCTGTGAAATTATCCTTATATCTTTCCATCTTAATAGCTTGTAACCATTCGCCTACGGAGCAGAAAGTGGTAAAATCGGGAGTGTTCTGGTCCAGAAGAGGGCTAATTGGTCTACAGAGAAGGAAAAAGGAGAGTAAGTTGTTTCCAAAGAGAGTAAAACATCAGGGAATATTTAGCAAGGTGAGAGTTAAATAAGTTTGGGGTATTAAAAACATCAAGAGTAGAAAGTTATATGCTTTTTTTTTTTTTTTTTAATTTATTTTTTACACAGTTTAGATTATTCTGTGAATAGTTCTGACTACTCTGTAGCTCACAACATGTATTTCCTAAGATCATTCACGTAAAAGAGAGGTCAGAGTGAGCAATATCAGCCTAATGGACTATTTTTACCAACAGAAAATCAACTTTATTACCTAGTGTGACAGTAGCTGCAACTCAAGTTGCTGAATAAAATAAAGATACTATTCATTTAAGCATCTTAGAAAATATAGCAGTAGCGATTCCCATTATTGAATTGGATGAGACAGAACAAAGACATGGAAAGAGCCGAGACACAAAGTAAGTTGCTTAAGGTCACACAGCAGATCAGTGAGTAGAAGAACTGGAAGCGGAACACAGGCCAGCTGATTCCCTAGTGCATTGGTCTAGCTTGTGAATCAAAAGATTACCATGATTAAATAAATCACCTGAATTTTATGTAGAAGTCATAAAAAGATACACCATGAAATACAATGAGATGCAATCACTGAAAGGAAACAAAGCCAGAATACAAATCTAAAAATCTCAAGTGCAGCAATGTCAAAGTATTTTGGCCAAACATAAGTTTTATTGTTAATTATTGTTTCTACTGTATCCGTTCCTAGTAGGCAAGGGAAGCATCATATAAAACTACAATAGATGATGATCCTTGCCATCAAGACTAAACAATTTTAAGAGACAAAGAAAACAAAGACTGCTGGTGGTGAGTGTAGAAAGAGTGACAAGTAGGTAGTAGTTTACTGAGAAGTGTGTTGGTTCTACAATATTTACTTTCTTTATTTTACTTATTTTTTTGAAAAGTCCCTTTTGGTTTTGTTCGGCACAGTACAAAAGAAGGGTGGGGAAGAACGGGGAACAGGAAGAAGGAAGAACTGAGAGACACATGCAGCAAGAGTGAACTGGAACCAGCCACCAACCACAACAGCCAGAATCCAACCACACGCACCATAAATACAAGCACTCACTAAAGATTTCCTTACCTGCTACAGGTTCCCAGAGAGGCTTTCAAGCTGTTTGGGTTCCTAATCATTTTGTCCAGAATACCAACTATCTGCTCAAACTTTGGCCTTTCACCACGTTCTTTCTGCCAACAGTCTAGCATCAGCTGGTGTAGTCCTGCTGGGCAATCCATGGGTGCTGGCAAACGATAGCCTTCTTCAATTGCTTTTATAACCTAGTAGTCAACAGAGTTAGTCATTTTTCATCATCATTTAAGAAATATATTTTGCTACCCAGTGCAAAAAAAGCAAAATAGTAATAATAATAAACAAAATAAAATCAATCAACTAAAATTTGCCATCAGCATTGTAAAAATATGAGTCTGTTGTTTTTACACTAGCCTTCATGTCTTCAAATAGTTTCCCGATTTTATCTTTGGGCTTATTAGGCATATTATTCTATATGTGCAGAAAATAGCTCTATTACCTAGTCAAGTGAGCAGCAGGGAGCAACAATTAAATTTACCAAGGGAGCAACAGATAGATTGATAAATGGAGTTATTTCAGTAAGCGTTATTACTTGCCCCAAGGTCTTTATGAGAGAGTGTGGTAGAAGCAACTGACTTGTAAATGGATAGGGATCTGTGCATGCACATATAAGATGCAAAAACCCTAAAGATATTATAAAAGGATCCAAGAAAAATGTTTAGCAGACAGAAATTGTTAGGGAAAAAAAAGTATACTCTATGTCTAGCCATTTTACATTAATGATACAGAAGCAAAAATGTGAGTGAAGGAGAGCTGGTTGAATGGTATTTTAATATATCACCTAAACAGAAAGTTAGATTTAATAAGAGATCCTGCTACATGATAATATGATTGGAAGAGATCACAAATATCTGAACCAAGAATTACATCCACTCATTGATATCCTTAGCCAAGTCCATTTGGATTTAAGTGAGAAAGAAAAATGATTAAAGTAAAATCACTGAAAACTGCTGCAAATCTTGAGGGCAGGATAAGAAAGCACATCAGGAAAAAAAGCTTGTGAAAAGGGGCTAAAACACTGGTCATGGGGGATTTCAAGTACACTGACATTGACTGACATAGCATATTAGAATTGCTAAGGAAGGGTGCTTGTTTCTGAAGGCTAGTACATAGGACTGTGTTCTCCCTCAGTTTTTACAGGAAGCAGAAACAGCTTTTCCAGAAGCTGTTCTGAACTTAGTCCTAGGAAACAGATCTGGTATGATAAATGAAGTTGAATATCCATGTGAATATCCCGGCTTTGGTGAAAATAATAACCTCAGATATAAAATATTTCACAGGTTGTGTGAGAAAATGCAAAAGCAGTGGACTGCAAAGTAGACAGAACAGCAAAGGATACAAAATGACCTTCAAAAATCTAGCTGAAATCCATGATTGTATTAAAACCTTTTTGCAGAAATGAAGTTTGTGAAAAGAGGAGGCCTAACCTAGAGGCAGAGCACTTTGTGCATGTTTGTGTCACAGGATGTCCTTCTGACCTCAGGGAGGTTGCCTCAGCTGCCTGTGCCTCAGCTTTCTATCTATACATTTAGAATGACAATACTGTCCCACAACTCAAAAATGGCTGAGAAATATTCAGTTCCTGCAGTAACATCCATTCCTTGAAGAATGAGTGTGGTGACTTTTAGAGACAGAGAAGTTATCTGTCAGACAGAGTGGGAAAAGAGGGTTTCTGCAGAAGAAGAATAGGAAAATTGCAAAAAAGAGAAAACATTACAAGCAAAATGTAAGATCTTTTGGATCAGTATTAAGAGGAAAAACAAAATAACAGCACTGCACAACCAAAAGAGGCAGTAAAGTGGAGTAAAACTTAAAAATAAGCTACAGTGTGCATAGAAAAACTAGTGTGCTTTGAAAAGTCAATCAGAAATTTCTAAGAAAAGTTCTTATACGGGGTAAAAGGTTTTAAACATATTGTGCACAGAAACTACTATTTGTTAAAAGTGAAGCAGTTGTTTAAGAAGTCACAATGCAGAAACAATCAATGAGGAATGAAAACTAAATAAACCCACAAGTAAATAAAAACCAAATAATTTAAGAAAGTTGGAAATAACAGATGATCTAGTAGTGAAAATCCTAGTGATGAAAATATGAATGAGATCAGGAACACAACTTTTCCATGCTCACGATGATTTGGAAAGAAATCTGAGAGAGGTAGGAAACAAGGTGACAATATTTTTAGAAGGCTTTGGGGATACCATGGAATCATCTTCTTTGATGTATGTTCTGAGAAAAGAGAACATGAAGGATGAAACCTGGAAATATATATGAATGAGTTATCTAGAGATTGATGGAATGGCTGGGAATATCCAAACCACTGTAAAAACATTCCAAAATATCGATAAGTACAGTTGTGTGTGAGGGGGAGTTGTTTTTAAGTTTTTACAGAACTCAGACTATTTTAAGAATAATAATATGAGTGTCTACTCTGTTAAGAAAGGTGGTGGTGGTGTTCAAAAATCAGCATTCAGAAATAAATAAAAAATATATTTTTTGAATAAGCAAAGCTACAAATAGAATGCAGCTGGAGTTCTTACTAATAGAATTTATTTATATTATTTACATTTGCCACAATTTGTTTCAAATTCAAATGTAGCTTTTGCCACAAAAGAAAAATGTACTGTTGAGAATCTGGTATGCTTCTCTCATAATCTGGCTATCTAAGAATGCAAAGTAGATAAGAAGAAGAGCAGGTCTGTAAACTGTATGTATTGGTTGCTAACAAAGATCAGAGAAAACTTAAGTAAGGGAAACTGGACATTGTAATGTTTGGTTTGTAGTTATCACACTTCTTCTGCATATATAATAACAATAATAAGGTATTAATTTTAATAATAATAAAGTCTGGAGTCCAGAAAAGAAATAACAAACAAACACCAACAACAAAAGCAACAAAAACATGGAAACCTAAACTCTTACCCTATTCTGGAGAGCTAATCTTACTATTTTCTGAAGAACTGATCTACATAAACACGAGTGAGAACTAGAACTAGTAAACTCTGGAACTCTAATAAGAAAATAGTAAAGTACAGAGCTTTGAAGGCACCTGTTACCAACACAGATTAAGCTTAAAGAGACATTGCAACATAAATCTGTATCCTTTATAAATCTAAAACTATGACTTATAGGAAGAAGGGTGGGATTAAAGAAGTGCCATCCAAAGCTGCAAACTTAGAGATTCTTCAGATCTGATCTGATCCATGACTACAACCACATACACATTTAGGCAAAATGATGGACTTAAGATAAAAAAACTGCCTGGGTGTGTATGGAAAATTAGAAGAGACACATTTAGCATTTTCACTTCCAGTTACATACTCACATTGATAACCATGGAGGGGAATAAATAAATAACCATACAATGATTTTTGCATCATGGATTTGTCTGTGCAATTGGTAGTATGTGTACAGGTTTTGGGCGGTATGTTTTAGGACATACTAAAGGATCACAGCATGCAAAAATATTTGAAATTATTTTAATAAGCAATTGATGCATCTTTTATCTATGTGCTATTGAAGATTATTATGTAAAATGTTAAAAATATATTAAAGTGCAAGAAATTGTAGCAAGCTATTTTATGAGAAAGGTTAATTCATGTGCTTTACTTGCAGCTTTCTATAAAGGGAATAGTTTTCAAAATCCATCAAGATGCATGAAGATATTGGAATTTCCACTTTATTTAAAAGATTTTCCTTGTTGTTCACTGAAAGACAGGTAAGGTTTGCCTTTGAGGCATCTTATATTCCTGTCAGACTTCTTTTATATTTGAATCTAGTACAGAAAGAAGGTGTCAAAAGAGATGAAAATCTACTGGGTGTCTAGGGAATGTAAATATTTCTCTTTCTCTGCCCCAAGGACTTGTTTGCCCATATTTTGACAGTCCATGAAATCTTTGACACTGAGACCTGTCAAATATTAACAACTTTGCACTGTGCCAAACTGACTCATCATTTCCACTTTTATCGTTTTTTTAAACTCTGATGTCGATCATTCAATCAAAAACTAAAATAATGATAATAATAAAAAAGAACCTCAAGCCTTTGACCTGAAGAACTTTTAACGTGAATCTTTCTGACATCTTTCTCACCTGTATTGCTTTTCCCTGTATACTTTCTGTGTTAACAGACACTCTTGTCAGAAACCAAGATTAACACCCATCTGTTCTATTACTGCTGACCTGTTGCTCTAGGTCATATTTTATGTAAATAAGGATATTGTTAAATCAGCATAATTAACTTTAAAATGCCAAAGTAGGTCATTAACTGCCACTCAGATTTTTTACAACTTTTTTTTTTTTCCAACTGATTAACCATTGCTCTGAGGTCAGAAACCTCACAATTAATTTTTCATTTGAAAAAGTTAGTTCCTTCTATACTTAAGCATAATAAAGTGAAGAGCATATATTACTATTTTGGATGTTCCAATTTTACTTTATACTTGGGACAGAAACCTACAACAAGCACATGGAAGAATAAGGATTTAGATATGTAGGTAAAAAGTGCAAGCTTTGTAACTTTTCCTATTTTTGAGAACCTTACGACATTTTAGAATACCTTATTCCTAAAACAAAATTACATTCATGTGTAATGAAATATGTGTATGCATTTAAAGCATGTAATATTAGGTTTTC
Organism: Oxyura jamaicensis; assembly: GCF_011077185.1. NCBI lineage: Eukaryota > Metazoa > Chordata > Aves > Anseriformes > Anatidae > Oxyura > Oxyura jamaicensis. Next base: position 78,648,494 of record NC_048895.1, on the reverse strand, counting down.
TAATACATGTGTGCTCACAGAAAAAGGATAACCTACATCTTGATTTGACATGTCCCAGTAAGGCCGTTCTCCGTAAGACATTACTTCCCACATAACTATTCCATAACTCCATACGTCACTGGCTGATGTAAATTTGCGGTACTGAATTGCCTCTGGAGCTGTCCATCTCACTGGAATTTTTCCACCCTATGGAAGAAAAAATATGTCTTTTTTCTACCTCAAAATTTCCACATCATCTTCCTTAGAGTGCATTTATAATTATTTCTATAAAAATCAACACTTAGATCAGCTATTGGAGTTTATTGATTTCAGATTTTTCAAAAGGAAGCTTAAACTTAAGCTCTTAAGCACCAATACTGTAGAAAGTTAGGCACCTAAGCTAAGTTGGATGCATTTCTCTGCAAGTGCTTCTCTCTCCATTGATTTTAAGGGGCTCCTTAGCTGTTTGATTTAGACTTGACATTTAACTCCTGGGTGTCTCAAGCTAGGTGAGGGAAAACTCATCCTGTGCATATAAATTCCACTGAATTGTCATACGACTCCTCTGAAATCTCAGTCTAGCACTTTAAAACTGGAATCCCACTTAGATCCAAGTGGCAGGAGTGACACCCATGAATGCCTGTGTTTTCCAGATCCCTGTGCCTGTCAGAGCAGATTCCAGGGGCCCCTCCTTACATCAGCATGATAAAATAGGTACAGTGAGGCCCCACAGGTGGGAAAAGAGAGCTGGCTCAACAAAAGAATAAAGAGCATAGTGTGCCCAATGAATGGTTATTTAAGAAAAGCTTCCCACCCAAAAGCTAGGGAAAACACAGGAGTTGAGCTTTGTCACAGTCTCGCCTCAAGCTAGTCAACTTTTTGTGAGATAAAATCTAGTCTGAAAAATAATAACACACTAGAAATATTTTAAATGGCTCATATTAGGTAAGATGACTAACCTTTCTATGATTAAAACTTCTGTATTTGTTGAAAAAGAGAATCGTGAGGAAGGGAATAAAGATACTGTACAACATATTTAGAATTTTACCAATTAAAAATGCATGATGTTACAAAAACACCATACTCTACTTGGAGCCAGATTTCTGCAAAAAATGTTTCCCTTTTCACTGGTTACCATTTCTCAAGCAATGAATGTATTTCTTTTTTCTCTGATTGCCAGAAGATATGCTTCTTCTTAATAATCACATTTCAAAATGACTAAAAAAATATCAATTTCTCTTACAGTAGTAGTGTAGACAGCCTCTGGATCATCTTCTACAACTCTGGAAAGGCCAAAGTCTGACACTTTACAAACAAGGTTGCTGTTGACAAGAATATTGCGTGCTGCAAGATCCCTGTGTACATATCCCATATCGGCCAAATATCTCATTCCAGCAGCAATTCCTCTCAACATTCCCACCAGCTGAATGACTGTAAATTGCCCGTCATGTTTCTGGAGAGGAGAAAGGAGAAGCAATTCTTGTTAGTACAGCTGAGAAAAGAAATAAGAATTAGTTTTACAACTTTAGGTTTCTACTTACTTATAACTTATGTGGCAATTCATCCCAGGGCAAAGAAACATACTTTAAGAGCAAGTTTTATTTGTTTCAGAGACAAAGCAGTATATCCAGTTAAGAAATGCATGTTACTTCTAATGTACTAGAAGTAACAAAAGTTGCTAATCCCCATAAAATTCTGACTAACTCATGGCAAATCTTTTTCAAGAGAGCTTTCTTGATGAACCAACTATTTATTGTTTGCCTCTATGCTCTTCCTCTCTCAGAATAATTGTATTTGTCAAGAAAATGAAAACTGTCTCCTCTTGCAACCCAAGCTACCAATAACTTTATTCATTGCTTGCAATTTCTCTCTCTCTTTCCCATCTCTATAGAGTGTTATACATAATTTCATACTGTACACCAGGCAAGACATAAGAACTTCCCAGTTCAGAGCACACACTGAACAAACTCTAAATACTTATGAATTTGTTTTTTATTGTTGCTTTTTTCTTCTCTTAAACATGACTATAGTTCATTTAGGGATTCTTGTGTTTTGATTTCTACCATGCTCAAAAAATAAATGCTGCCCCAAAAAGGCAGAAGACTGGGCTTCAAGTATCAGTCACCTCCATGCAGCCAGTGGCAGTAATAAGAGCCACCTTAAATGCCACTTAAAAATGCCACTTACATTCCTAGAACGTTTCCATATGCTCCTGTCTGATCTTCTGATTTCTGATCTGATTTTGCTGAAATAACTTAGAGAACTGCTCATATTTGACAAGTTCCTTTTCAGCCTGAAAAGGACTTTTATTTTAATATCATATATGTCTGCATATAAATATATATAAATGCACATATAAAACTATGTATTTTTAAACATGATAAATAAAGCTATACATATATGTGTAACTTTAAATATGCTTATATATGTTTTCATTTTGGTACTTACCCTAAGAAACGCATCTAAGGCCCCATTTTCCATGTATTCTATTACAATCATGACTGGTTTCCCTAAAAGAAATGAAGGCACATTTTGTTTGAGAAACTGTAAAACAAATGTAGTGCCTTTTTTTGATAAAACACATGTTATTCCTTTGAAGGTCTGAATTGTTGAGACATGAGAATTTCTGAAGCCTCCAGCACTGTTACTGAGCTCTAATAAGTTCTTAAATGTCTGCATGGAACGTGGTCATAATTCACAAAATTAAACCGTACATATCAAAATGTCAGTGTGTTCTCCTGACTCCTGCTGTGTGAACAGGACTCTGGAATAATGACACTTCAGATAATATGAAAGGACATACGAAACCTTATCTCTCTGCATGGTCTTTGAGGCTAAATGAAACTAGAAAAATAATATATTTCAAAGTACTTCATCTTTTAATCATGCGTGCATCTTAATTTTTTCCTCAGGTTGTAGCATAAAGTAGATATTGTTTTAGTTAGTTACGCATCAGGGGAAAATCCACTGGGAGTGTACAGTCCATTTATAATTTGAATCTTTGACCATGAATAAACAAAAGTAATTTCTGACATTAGGTTGTTATCTGACTGACAAATCAAGCTGCTGCTTACCTCTGGTAACGACTCCTTCTAAGTGAACAACATTGGGGTGGTCAAATTGTCCCATGATGCTTGCTTCACACAGGAAATCTCGTCTCTGCTTTTCAGTGTAGCCAACTTTCAGAGTTTTTATGGCTACTGCAACATCTCTCTTGCCAGGAAGCTTTAGACGCCCACTGCACACTTCACCAAACTCTCCTAAAATTAAGTAGATCAACACTGAATTACTCTGGCTGTAATATCAATGCTCTTTATAGGCCTTGATTGAACTAGCTGCCTAAGTATGTATTGAAATTGAATACATGAATATTCATATTTGAAATTGATTACTTAAGAACACAAAGACAGGCATGTGTTCTACATGAATTGCTGACTGAGTACCCTACACGTGAAGTTAGATCGATCTACAGGACTATTATCTGAATCTTTGTGAAAGACTTGTGAGTAATTTGCTGCATTTATTTATGTTCAAAAAGAGGAAATAAAGATGGTTTTCATAAGAAAATACTGTTAGAGAAATACTAATACTATTTCTAAGTGAAAATGTCATTCTGTTTCAAATGGTTTCCTTGCTATCTTTATATCCAATGTGTGTTGTTTTTTTTTTTTGCTTTGTATCTTTCAAAAGGCACCTCTTTCAAAGCTGCTTTTAATTTAACATTGTTATAGTGTTAAATGAAGCACTTCATTATTACATTCAAGAAGGATAATTTACTTTGCAGATTATGAAATGAAAGGTGTGACTTAAAATAATTTTGTTTCATTAAACAAACACAGGCAAATGCTGGAATTCTGTAAAAGGTTTCTAAACTATCAGATAATTGGAACTTGAAGAAGCATGTGAATAAAATGGCGAAACAGCCAGTAAGAATACAAAAAAAAAAAAAAAAAAAAAAAAAGGCCTCACCACAATTTGGGATAGAAGTAATTGGACTGCATTGGACAAGAAAGAGCATTGAATGAGATATGGAGCTGAATGGCAATACATTTATCACACTGTTTTTGAGATTGTGGAAGACTGCCCCTTGTGTAACAGCAGTTTCAGCAAGGAGAAAAAGAGAACCCCCATTCTGTAGCCAGGAAAAAAGGTTTCTTGGTACATATAGGAGAATAGGGTGGTAACATATTTTATGCTGAGTAGAGGAGAACATCTCTTTAAAAAAAGTAAAGACTTCGCAGAATAGTTAATAGTCTGCTACATTGCAAATTTATCTGGAATATGGTAGAGAGAGAGCCAAGTTCCTCCTCCAAATCCAATCAAGTCTAAAATTTATCTCCTGCATACCTGCAGGATGTCTTAAAATTAAACTATTGAGTACACACAAGTATGCAGACACACCTACATCTAAGACATGTTTTAGATGAATGCTGAAAAAAACAATGATTGAATTAGAAGACAGTAGTGTAGACTGATTATAGAATCCCTTTGAGATGTAGGCTGAGGTCCTGAGAAAACTTCTGGGATTAGGATTTAAGTACAGAGACACACTGGTAAGGCAGCAGAGAGAGAGGGGTGCCTGGGAAGTACCTAAGAAGGTAGATGGATTTTGAATTGTCATAATTTATGAATTTTGAGAAATCTTGTTTAAAACACTGTCACTGTCCAACGCTACTGTTTCCCTGCCACCCCCAACAACAAAACTCAAAGAAGACAAAAACAGTAGGCCATAGCTTCATAGTCCCTCACGCCCAGAAGGGTAAAACTTTGGCTGGGCCACAGTATTTCCTAATCTTTGGACAAAACTTCACTCAGCACAGCCAGCTTTACAAATCAATCTATATAATTTAATTCCTCTCACTCTGTTCAACAGAATTTAAGTTAAAGTTAGCTCCAATCAACTCCACATACCTCTGTTAACAGTGCTGTACCTAAGCTAATCAGACAGACAGAGGGCATTATTCCTGTCTGTACATTACCCCCAACTATCCTTGAGCACTAGAATTATGATATGAACATCCAAGTCATAGTTATGAATATCATGAGAGACATAGGTAATAATCAGCTGTTGGACTGATCATGCCTTTAGCTTGGTGCCTTAACCTCCCCTCCTTCCTGTGCTTCATGAGCAATGAGGATGACTATTAATGAATGCACCACTCACCTTAATATCACAGCCCCTAGCCACAACAACTGACTGAAGTATAGCAATTAGTATAACAATTTTCTCTTGCTATAACTTCCAGAACTTTTCGGCCCCCCCCCCCCCCCCCCCACACACACACACACTGAAAACAAGATATGAGCATATCTACGTATTTGTATGTGATATTTCAGAGCCAGGTAATTAGGATACTTGGCACAGAAGACACTAAGGGTTAACTCCTTTCCAGCTCTCTGGGATATGATTTTGATTGATTTCCAAAAGCTGATCACTCATACTCAGGCAAAGCAGAAACGTGAATGTGTATAACATTCATTTCAGGCCAGGATGATAGCCAAAGAACTACTTTTATTCCCAACAAAGTATATTTAGCTGAAATGGTGCCCAAAAAGGAACCAGAAAATATGACAACAAGAGCGGGAACACTGCACAGCCAACAGCCATGAGCTCAGCATGTCAACAAGGAAGAGACTAAAACAAAGGATCTGTGGTATGAACAAGGACTCAACATAGTGGATACCATAATCTGTATCTGACAGGTGGCCACAGCAGGGCGGTAATGAAAATCTTGGCAAGGAAAGCACATATCCCTCATGCAAATTGAGCCCAAGCATACTTGCACCCTATTTGTCTGAGAGAGACATGGCAATACAGAATAGCTGATGTGGCCAGCATTACTAGTGCACGTTGAGACTGCTAAGTGGCTTTTCTGGTGCTGTCACCAGTAGAAATTCTGTATTCTTCTTTGATGTATGAGTTTCAGCCGCTTCTTTTAGTCTTTAATATTTTGTTGAACTTGGACTGCATTTCATTTCACTCCTGCCTCTGTCTACATCATCAGGTTAAAAAGAGAACTAAAATATTCTTTTACCATAGTACTTCTAAGTAACTTTCTTCAGGAATGACTATTGACACAAGTTGGATTTTTGCTATCAGTTATACTCATTGAAATCAAGAATAAATTAAACTACAGCCAACTAAATTATTATTATTTCCTCTGCCATAACATTGAAAATACTTGTGCCTTAAATTGCATCCTCTTTGCAACCAAAGCATTTTCAGAATTTTGCCCAGAAGGTATCAGTAAAGTCCAACTGAATACATCTTCATGCTATGAACTGTTGCTATGCTGATAGTTTTTTAACTCAAAGCAAAAGATAAAACTCAACAATTTTTCTATGCTAATCTAGATTTTAAATCTTGTATATTGTATATTTATTAGACGAGATGCTGCCATTCTAGCATTACAAAATTACTAGTTAGCAGGGGCTGGATTCCTGTGCTCTTACTCATCTGACACAATAATTTTCTCAAGCAATGTTGTTAATTACAATGGTACTACTCCTTGATTAAGACATGATTCAACATGAGTGAGGTTACTTTAAAAAGGCATGGTGAATTCTAAGTATAAGGATTTGTTACGGTTAAAGCAGCTTATTTTAGAGATCTTTCTTCTCTTTTAAAATAATACTATGTAATTTACAATGCATGCCAAACTACAGGGTGATTTAAAAGTATTTTAGTAGTACTTTTGTAAAACAATGGGAAAGCAAAAGAACATTTCCTCCAGGAATCCAAAGTATTTGATATTTTTCTTAGCCACAGAAACTTAATTTCACTACATGGAGTAGTGCAATAAAAATGTCACGTATCTTATTAATGCAAACAAATGAAACTGCCTTTTTAGAGCATGAACACCACAGCTTAAGTAGGTGGTAGACAGTTCAAGAGGAAGAAAAGCAATGTTATGCTGGTGCAATTACAATCAATCATGAGGAGTTAAACAATAACTTTTTGTATTCATAAAATATCAAAAAGGAAAATGGCAGAAGAAAAAACAGCCTTAGGGAAGATTTTGTTATACAGAATCAAGACCTTCCCAGTCTGTATGTAAGATTTTGAGCTGCAGACACGTTTCCTTATTTATATGAAAAAAAAAAAAGAAGCCAAAAAACCTTCTTGCAAAAGGAAAGCGAGCAGAATTTGCACTCATGCCTAACCCTTTTACTCTGACAGTAAAGAATAGGAAGCAAAATTACTTCCCCCACAAAAAAATTACATTTTTAACAGTAGATATATAGATTATAAACCTGCAACTTTTCAATGTCAAACAGAATTCTTCATTTACTTCTTGTGTGTATGTGTGTGTGTGTGTCTGAGTCTGTGTATCTGAGTCTGTACGTGTGTGTTTTTCCTGTTTACTTTTACATTTTAGAAGTGAGTGCAGCTTCATTGCTCTTAACCACTCTGGTGAATGCAAAAAGTTCTTCTATAGTCAAGGTATAATTATTTGCCTGTCATTATGATGTATGAGTTTCGATCCTGGCTAAATGGAACAGTTGAATAAGGAAGCCATGGCAGCCTTACCTGCACCAATCACACGCTCAATTTTAATACAAGAGGCATCTAGCTCCTTGGCGAATTGATGGACAGCTCTATTTGGGTCCTCGTAGGTTTCAGGGTCAATGTAGGTTTTGGTGCCTGGAAATTTAACTGTAATGATGTAAGAAAGCATGACTGTGATGAAGCAAAGGCACTTATTGTGCAGTCAGCCCAGGAATTTCATTATGCAGAGTGCTCCTTGGAAGAGTGAACCTGCTTCCAACACTGCCTGAGTCAGAGCCGCTCCGAGAGGCGACTTTAGTTTTATGTGTCATCTGCAAGCATGCTGACACAAGTACACAATCCCATCTTTAAAAATGACTAACATTAACATTTGTACCTATTCCTTTAAGTTAAAGAAGTAATATATATTAAATAATGTTCAATGGAATAAAATGCAAGGGCTGGGTGGGAGGAAAAGTAAAGTGAGATGGGGGGAGGCTATAACAGAGGTGAAACTTTCTTTTCTGTGTAAGAACAGCTTATTCTCCTTTCCCAGGCTGAGTAAACAGCATTTCTTTACATTATCCCCATCTTCTAGAGGGATTTGAAAGGACCTGTTACCTACTTTAATTTGCTTAAATTATTGAGTATATTTCTAGACTGTGGCAATAGCCAAGCTAAACTTTTTACAGTGTTTAGAATTTATATCCTTAGGTATGTGTCTTGCACTACAATACAAACATGAAAAACACCTGCAGTCAAGCAAAGGCACAGGAAAAAAAAAAAAAAAAAAAAAAAAAAGATGCCATGGAACAATTATTTCCTTTCTCAAGCACCTAAGTGAATAAAATGAAGCACCTTGGGTTTTGTTCCATCATTTTCTAGTATAGCTCTTTGTGTAACTCAGGCAGCAAAGCACTCTGGCCAGCATGTATTTTTTTTTTTCTCCTTGGTTTGCTGTTGATTCAGGAAAATTATTTCCTATTCTTTCAAAAGCAGAAATTTCCAATGAAATTAGAGCAACCCTTAAAATCTATTAACCAAACAATTTTTATGAAATTAATTTAGCTCTCAAGGATTACAGACCCAAGTTTTAATTAAATCGCTCAATTAAAACCCAGTATCAAAAAGTAATAATGTTTCTGTGCTATTTGATGCACTGATATATGTGAATTAGATCAGAAGTCAACACAAAACATAGTTTATGGTTGCTTTATAATCTCTTAATTGAACATAAAATATTTTAAATTTGAAAATATATTTAAAAATGGCTTAGTAGTCATTTGTTTTTACATTTCAGATTGCATTACTGACAAAAAAAAAAAAAAACAAAAAACTTTTAAGAAGGAAAAGGTTAGAGAAACTGTTAGAAGAATCTAATGAATTTACACACAGAAAAACTATTCAGGATTTTGCCCAGATGTTACTGCTTGCTCTAGTATGTATTTAAATAAATGTGCTTCCAATTGTGTTGATGATGCTACATATTTTTCAAATTATAAATGTTTATTCATTAAAACCAAAAAAGACCAAAGGAGAAGAAATCGGTAGGCTACCCTCCTATAACAGTGCTTTCAGGCAGTGAGATGGAGAATGAGTCATCCTCGTTGTGTTTGTGATAAGAGGCCTGGATTGGAGGTAACCTTGCAAATCTCAAATCGGCCTCTGATGGTTCTTTATTCAAGTTGTCATAAAACATTTTGACAGGCCAAGACTATCTCAGCATACAAATGTGAAATAGTGCTAGCATAGATTTGAAGACATTGTTAGAAGAAAATGGTAGGAGGATGCAAAATATAAATTTGAATTGCTTGACTACCCCTCCACTGTTTTTGTATCTTTCTTTACATGTAGCACTTGGGGCCACAGAGAGGCATAAAAATGAAAGATATGATATTGTATTAAATGCAGTGCTTTAAAAGCTGCTTTAAAAATAGTTACTTGTAAATTTTGGTGTTAAGTGTTTGTTGTAAGTTAAGTTATTGAAAATCCAATCTAGTATCTCTACAGGTAAGAAGGTTGCTTAGAGGTCCTGGAGCAGAAAGACACCACGCTGTTGTTCGTGGCTCTGTCACCAAGCTGGTGACCACAGCCCTGTGTTCCATCTTATTCTGTATATGGTTATCAGACAAAATTAAATACTAAGCCTTCAATCAACAGATGATGAAAAACTAGCCTGGTAAAAAGTGACTTACATTTGGTGCTACAGTTTTAAAAATACTGTGTATGCTAACTGTCCTGATTGACTTTCTGGATAACCAGATTTCTTGAAAGTAAAATGAGGGAAACCATTGAGTAAACCATTTTTCACTATTTCTGGATCAACTATTAAATGTTAAGTAGCAGCTTTCATATTAATTTGTTTACACTTTCACAAAAAACATCACAGATAATGGAGATGAGGAAAGACATTATTTAGCTAGCATATTCCCTTTATCTACTCAAATACAGGAATACATAGTCGATATTTTCCTTCAAGGACATAATGAAGACTTAGAAAGTGAAAGCAGTAGCTCTTCTGAGGATGTGAAAAGTTTATAATGCATCTGTGAGAGGCAAATTTCTAAACCATCACTCCCAGAATAGCAACATTTAAGTTACATCAGATTTTCAATGATTTCTTTAAAATCAGCTGCACTGCAAAGTGCACGATAAATAATTCTCATACCATTATTATTTTCTACCCTTTTTGTACAGATTATACACCGATTGACAAAATCTGTAACGATGTCACTACTTGGTTTAATACTCACTGCATTTAAATTAAAAAAATTAGGTAGCATCACATTCAAACTCATGGAGCATGAACAAATTCCAGCTGATCTGATTTTGCTAGGACAGAAAGGTGAAACAGAAACCTTGATCTGATTTCCGCTGGACTTTTGGGCTAGAGCTACTAATTTAAAGAGTCACGCACTAAGAAGATGCTATAAATTTGTGACTAATGGCTACGTCATTCTCCATGTGCCTCTTCATTCTCCATATTCTGATAATAGCTCCTGCTTTTAATAAATCAAATATAAGAAAATATTGCTTTCATAAAAATACAAAATATATAATGGATTTAAACTGAAACTGCAATTATTGGTAAACAACAAAGGCTGCATACAGCATAGCCTGACTACATGGCACCTTTTACCAAAATGGGAGTTACCAGATATGGGAGAAAACTGGAAATCCAGACTTCTTATTTTTATTTTATTTTATTATTATCAGAATTTGTAGTAAGTTTTGTTCTATTATGTGATTTTCAGTTTTGGATGAGCAAAATCATTTTGCAACTTAGTTTCATCATACTTCCTGAGTTAATGACTGATTTAGAACAATTTCAAACATTTTTAATTTCTCATGGCAAAATGATAATATGACTAAAATAAGAAAGGGCTAAAAAAAAGTTTTTAAAATAACTTTCAGATACAAATGAAACTATTATTTCTCTTTTGTTACATAAGCCATCCTCTCTCCTTAAATTTTCTATTGTTATTAACCCAAGAAATACATATTTTATTGAAATTTTCCAGGGTTCTAAAAATTCAAGTGGTACCTAGGATTTTACAGTTTTTAGGTGCTATTCTTCACTAGGCAAGTGATTCTAGAACAGAGAATAGCAGTGAAATAGCTGATCTTTCTTTTCATATTAAATATTCTTAAGGATTTATTTATTTATTTTTAATATTGATGCTATTGTACTCTCTTTAGCAGAAAACAGCTTTTAAGCAGACCAACTTCATTGTTAGGGTGATACAGTGACTGTTGCTTTCTTAATCTGAAGTTTGCCTGGGGTTAAGATCATACAGTCACTTAGCCAATGACCTCTCAAATACTGCATCTCAGAGGGATCATTAGGATGGTGTGAAATGTATTCAAAGGAACCAAAAAAAAAAAAAAAAAGTTGAATGAAAACAGTGGTATATCGTATACATGTATAGAAATAAAATTGTGACAATGTTGACTTTAATCTGCATTCTTTTAGTGTAAGTCACATTTTTACAATGTTTAACTTCCCACTTGCTATGTACACAGAATTTTTAAATTTCTTGCAATTTTGTATTTCATGGTGTGTTATTTTAGTATTGCCTACAGTACTGCAGTTGGGGATTTTTGAAAAGGGTAAAAAAAGCAAAAGACTTACAATGAAAGTAAAGCTCTTCATCCCCTTCTTGATCAGCTTTGCTATAGCCACAATGCCTGAAAAGAAAGACGTCAGTTCTACTGGTAAATAATGATTTACTTCCTTTATATATAAAGTCCTGACAACATTGGTTTTTCAGGCAGGGATTTTCAGCCTATGAGCACCTAGTTCCTGCAGGCCCTTTGAAAGTTTGAGCTATAATTCTCTTGACAGCAGAGGTTTAAATAAATCATGAGCAGTTGTAATCAAAAGGCTTTTGTATCAAATACCAGTTGGGACAGATCCTAAAGAACCTTGTTCCTGTGAAACGCTGCTATGGATAAAACAGGGGATTAAAGAACTTGAAAGCAGAACACTATTTTACATGAGGGTATTCTTAAACTTAGTGCTGCGTCTCTTTTTCTTGAATGTAAAGTCATTTAAAGCCTGATCAGATAGTGTCATGCTTCTCCACGTGAGAGAAACTAAACAGAAAGAGGAACTTTGAGGAGTACAGGTGAAGAGCTTGCTAAGGGTTCCTTTTACAGCACATTTACATAGGACTGAAAGACCATCTTGATTTAAGTGTGTCTTTCTAAACTAAGCAGAAAAACTGTATAATTGATAATGGGATTTGAATGAAAATTGTCCTTAAAAAACATGAGTTCCATTTAAGTTTTGCAAATTACCATCCCAGATTAGAATATGCCTTAAGAAATCACAAAAGTGAAGTCAGATGTGTTTATGCCTATGTAAGGCACAATACCTTCGCCCGATGATGAATCCAAACACCATGAAGACCAGAATGATGGTTCCTGCTACTGCAACCACAGCTATGATAATAACAGGATTCTGTTCACTGGAAACAGCCGTGGCTGTAAACAGAGAAAAAAAACAGAGATTAGCTTAATATTATTCCCTACAATGGAGTTGCAAAAAAAAAAAATTAAATCAACCTTCATGAATTGTAGACCGTTAGTTTATTTCTTCAGTTGCCTACAATTATTAATTTGATGCATTTAATCTAAAGGAAGGCCTCTATCCTCTATCCTAAGGCCTCTATTCACTCAAATGCTGGATGAGTTAATGATCATCTACAAGGAATAAAAAAAGGACCTGTGCCAGAATTAACTTGGTCAAAGTGATACAACCATGTGCTGAAAGCCAGCAGCAGCCAATTTAACTGCCTTCTGGTGTAGTGTCTTCTGCTTTGTTCAATGGTTGATCCTTTCCTAAAAGGGAGAAGGACATCTCTATAAAGGGGTACAGTAGAATTATTCCTGAAGAGCTCTGATCCTAGCCACACTGCTAAAAATGGTTGGTATGACTTTAATGGTAGTATGATACAGTATCTTAAGTACGAGAAGAATTTTTAAGATGAAACATTAACTATCTATTAACACAGACTTCTTAGTGTATTTATCTCTCTTACTGCTATTAATCATTGTAAATGAATATTATCACTTAAAATTTGTTTCTGTTAGCAATGAAAAGGTGCTTCCACATACACATAATGGAATTTTCTATGCTTCAGAGGATTTACATGCCAAAATATCCAAACGCTATTGCTCTTTTTATTCATTTATGCCAATGTTATTAATATATGCAAATGTATGGATGTCACATTAATTTAAACTGAGGATGTAAATACTTAACATGAGAAACCTCAAAGTTTGTTAAATACATTGCTTGCCACTCAGCTAATGAAGGTGGTCATATACTCAGCTGTATTAAATGAGCACAACTCTACTGAAATCTATAGAGCTATAGTGATTTCTAACACTGAGGATCTGGCCCAAGAGACTGAGAACAAAAGAAGAAACATCAGGCAGTGATGCTGGGAAAGGGACTATGGAAGTGTGAGTCACAAAAACAAACAAACAAACAAACAACACAGATACTGACAGCTGATTAACTAAACTGTAGATGATATGTTAATACGGTTAACTGGTTGAGTCCTGGTGGTGCTACCTAAAGATGAGGATTTTATGAATTCCACAGAATCTTCTGGGTGCAGATTTCATAGGTTCCCATAGAAACAAACCAACCAATCTTTTATTTGCTGTGTCTTGGCAGAAGTAAGCCAATCAACATGATTTATTTTGTCACTGAACTGTATTACTTTCTTCCCCCAACCCCTCACCCTACTACCCTCCCCCCCCAAATAAAACCCCTTTGTTATGCTTCACAGCATAACACAGCACCTGTGCACTGAGGCGAAATTCCTCCCCCCTCCCCCCCCCCCAAGTTTTATTTCCTAAATAAACTTTATATTTTTATATATTCTACCTAATGCAATGCAGGTGAGGAAGATCTCATTATTCATATTGGGCTTTAACTGAAAAGAATAAATTATTTTTTTTTTTTTTAGTAACTATAACTTTCTGAGATACACAGGACAGTGGGGTATTGCTATAGGCCTGCACATATCCCATTTGTGCAACCTTTAGGAAATCAGTGGTCACTATCTTGTGACATAAGGGCATAAGTAAAAGGGTATAAGTGCAAAAGGCATAAGTAATACAACTCAGTTCCTGAAAAACTGCCTGCCCATCAAACTAGACAGCCTCAAACATAGGAATGTTGAAGTTATGTAAAATTTCCTAAAATATTTCCATTCCTTCCTACCTTCTTAGAACTTTAGTGCAAACCTCACTTGGGAGTCAAGACAAGGCGGCATTTTGTCCCAATGGCCAGTGTGCGAAGCTGTATCCATCTAACAGAGTTTGAATAACTCTTTTCCAAACTTGCCACCTAATCTAGCAGCCAAGTTGAGTGCATAGAGGTTGACATATGTGATTAGGTTGCTCTGCATAACTGTCTCACAGATTTTGGACACTGGTACAGTCCGGAGGCAAGCCGAGGATGTTATTTGGGCCCTGGAAATGCTGGGGGCACAGTACACTGCCCAACTGGTAAGATAGGTGGCATGAAGTTTATGATGTACATTTACATCTTAAAAACAAACAAATAAATAAATAAGGAAAAAAAGGTCTGGTTATGGGATTGGTCTGGTGAGAATTCTCTGTTCATGTACTGTTTCTGTGCTGCTTCTCCCATCTGTGTGATGAAATCAGGCTGTTACTTGTCTTATGTGCCATTACCAACTTCTGGAACGTGGTCTAGCAGAAATAAGGATGCAAGAGTATCCTGAGAGGAAAGATTTTGGGGTGCAGATGATCCTTTCAGGGAGTCTATGGCATGGTTGCCAGTCATTGGTGTTGCCACAGTAGTAGTGGCAGGGAAACATCAGCAGGACAGAGAAGTCTGCCCTTATTTCCAGTTAAGCTGTGCTCAGGCTCAGCAGGCAGTACAGGGACCAGTACAGGTGACACCTAATCTGACATTGTGATATCTTACTGTCTAAAGGAATGAGGCAGTAGTTAGTTTATAGGAATCAAGGTTACCTTCTATGTACATGGTTGGAGGGATGGGGGATACCCAAACACCCTGGAGCATTTAAAAGAGGACATTAGCTATAAAAACTGTGCAGCTCCTCCAGAAAGAATTTTTCATGCAGGCAACCTGAGCTACAGAAAAGAATTCCTGATGAAGTGCACATGACAGCTTCAACAATAAATTGGATTCATGCAGGCCAAATGTCACATTCTTAAATATTATTCTTTATGTCTTCTATAAAATTTTGCAGCAGTTTATTTCAGACATTATAAATATATTTTACATCTTCATGCTACTTCAACATTGCTCGATTTAAAGCTGTTTAAATTTGTGGCAAAAGCAAAAGGCAAAATTTTATTCCTGCCAGGTTGCAGTGAGTCCTTCTACTTTGCCAGTAAGACATGTAACAACTGGTAAACTCCCCATCAGAGATTTTAGACAGTAAAAAGGTGAAGGGGATGTTGCAATATTGTAAATAAGATGGTGTATTTTGAAAGATATCACGATCAATTTGTCTTGCTGTGACTGAGAACATCCAGGAGGGCTTTCTGGCTTTCAGAAAAACAGACGAAAGCACAGCTGAAATCTTTGTGTCCCTTGAGAAGCTGTAATAGGGAAGTTTTAACTATGGTTTGTATACCTCCAGTCCTCATTGAAAAACAGAAAAGTTTTCACAAACAATTGCACAATTATTTTTCCATTGAAATTCTTATCATCAACATTTTTAAACTGAAGGTTTTTGTTTATTCTTACGTTTTTTTCTGCTTGATATCTAGAATACAATGTCTCCCATACTTTCGGAATTACAGAAAACACAGCAGCCTCTTTAGATCCACTGGCTACAAATAATTCAAGATATCTTTTAAATTATTCAGTGGATCAAAAAAGGTAAAATTACCACTTAAGTGATATTCTTTGAATTTATACTTTCTTCCAGGAGGACTTCTGTCTCTGATAAATGATGTTTCCAACAACAAAATTCATTTACTTTGATCTGTGACAAACACAGCATGGAATATAAATATCCTACCTTCATAAAGCATTTTTTAGTTTTACAATTTTTATGTAAATGTATGTTGTCCAACACATACAATATGTGTGAGTACAGGTATTAAATATGTATATTTTACATATCAGATTACATAATGGACATATACATAATTTGAGTTCCTCAAATACTGGAAAGCGGCCATGCAGTTTTGATCACAATTCAGAAACTGGAACATAATACAAAAATCTACTAAATTAACAGCACTAGTTGAAATGACAGGTGAATTTCAGGTAGGCAAGAGGACTATCTAACTGCTGGTTGAGCGCTACAGATATATATATTCTTAAAATACTTAGATAGTTTTGAAAGTCACATTCAGAAATCCACTGGAGTAATGCCAATGACTTAGCTGTAGAAGGTTTTCTGCTCACCTGTATACTTCACCTGAGGTATATTTCCTAAAAACGATCTGCTAAAGTCCTTATGAAATGCTAACACAAACATAATTTAATTAACCTGCGTGACTTGATAATGCTGCAAAGAAAATATGAGACACAAATATTATTTTTTTTTTGTAAGAGAATTTTAAAATAATTTAATTAAATTTACTATCTTTTAACCAACATTTTAGTTATTTCTGAAAGCTGTAGATGGAAAATTGGGGTTGTTTATCATTGATAGGAATTACATCCTACAATTTCCTCTCAGTAAAATTGAAAATATGTTACTTTTGAAATTTTCTTTTGTGAATGTACAGCACATGGAATGTCAGAGCTGCATACTGGACCAGAATGTCGATGGTTTATATGTAGATTTTCATCATCCACGTCAGAAAAAGGGTACATGATGCAAAAGGGCCAGTGATACATTTATTCTAAGATTTCCTAATTTTCCATAAATTAATCAAAATCCAGTCAAGACCATTTACCTCAGAAATGTTCTTTACTCATCTTAGTGGCTTAGTATGCTTACATGCAGTATATAAAAAATACTAATAAAGCGAATGAAATGTTTGGGAAACATTTTGGTCTAACATTTTTAGATTACTATGGACAATAAATTAGATAATTAGCAGGAACATGTTACAGATTGTTAAAGCCTTTTCATTTGTTTTCCAGAAATTCACCCAAATATGAAATTACTTCTGTCTGTAACTCAGGATGCTGATGTATCTCAGGGATTCTGTTGAATTTTACTGCCTTTGTAAAGCAGTCTCTTTACAAAGTAAGAAAATAAAAAGAGTAACTCTACAGATGAAAAGCATGCTATCAAACACACAGCTAATAATAATGGTAATAATATTTGATTGTTGCTATTATGACAATTACTATTTCAATTATGTCTATCAGTTGTGTGCTGTTGTTATTGACAGTTTTTATATTCTGTGTAGAATAAGTTAAGATCTAACTACTTTTTTTTTTTTTTTTTTTTTTTTTAAGAATGCCCACAAATTTTTCAGGCGACACCTGGCTGCAGTTAAATAAGATGCAATTGTGTGTGTCTGTGCCTCAGATGTGCTGCATAAAGCACAGAGAGCAGAGCTGGTACCCATGGCTTCTGAAACTAGGCTTTGTATTCTCAGCTCTAAACTTGGCTGACTTGTTGTCAGGCAGGCTGACCTGAAGCAAATGACCCAAACCCAAATGACCAAATTTTGCTGCCAGGGATATGGGGAGTTCCCATGAACTGACTCATGACCAACAGCTCTCACTGGTTCAAGGGTTTATTTCCAAAGACCCCAAATCTGGAAGATTTTTTTCAAGTATGCATGGACATTATCGGTAGTGAAAAATGTATCAGTAATTTTTAATCAAATAAGGGTGCATGATGGGTTTCAGCATCAAAGAAAAAGCAAACTCTCCCAAAATGTTATCCCCCTGCTGAAATGTCACAGCCAGATTCTCTGGTGCAATTTACTGAGCAAGTTCATGCTTCAGCTTCGTACTTTCTATTATAAGGGTTATAGGAGGCTGGTTTTAGTTTACAAAGCTTGCAACTTTGAGCTCTAAAGAAATCAAGTGTCTTTGGCTTTCCTGAACCATATTGACTGGCCTAGGAAACCAGAAGATACTAAGAATGGACATACATCTGAAAGAAGACGCACACATAGGTAAACAAAACTATATCATTTTTGTTTGTTTTTAGTAGGAAATCATGCAGGAAAAAAAAAAGAAAAGAAAAGACCTGGAGAAGCTACCATGGGCTGAAATCTGCTCTTTCTTCCTCTCCTGAGTTACTAAAGAACCTAGTAGGGTTATTCACCTCAACACTAATCTTTTGTGAGAAGGAAGTATGTGTTCAAGTGAAAAAAGAAATAAAAATTATTTGTGTTAGAAGAGGACATCAGAGGAGAAGAGCTTGACATGCTAAATTTTTTCCCACTAATTATAAGAGTACAAGTTCTATGGTAAAACAACTAATTGAAGTTGTTTTAATATATACAATATTCAATATTGTATATTGTATATAAAATATAAAATATACAATATACAATAAAATAGATATTAAAAAAATACAGTGACAAAAATTCACCTTCACTTAGAATTTCATTTTTTTTCCTAATTTTAATAACATTGCCTATTACTCTATTTTTTTGCTTTTCTTATTACTTCTGAAAATGCAAATTTCTCATAAATCTAAATGTTTACCTGTGGCTTCTTCTAGTGTGGCAACATCCAGTCTAGGGCTATAATTTCCATAACCAGCAGCAGTAAAAGCACGAATCTGGAAAACATACACTGTTCCTGGCTTTAGGTTATTAATAGAAGCTGAAGTGGACTTTGTTTTTACTGTTGAATAGGTTCTCTCCCTTTGATCCTGGAAACAATAAGACAAAAGATTTAAATGACATTTACAGGTCAGATTTGATCACGATTGCACATCAGCAACTAACAGCTGGCCTGGGTAGTTTATTTCAATTTGCTGAATGTTTTTTGTTGTTGTTGTTCTTTCCCCCAGTATAAAAAATAAAGCATACTTTGTGGAGTATTTATTACAAAACACTGTCATTGCAATGAAGAGGTCTTAAGTGTAACATAAAAATTCAAATGGGATGCTCATGTTGTTACTCATAAACTATCTAGACATAAAATTATTGCTTCTTTGGCTCTGATTACATTTGGAGTAATTTTCATGAAAAAATAGCTTGAACAAAACTTTGCAGGGGGACATGTAGGGTTTAAACAATTTAGGGACAGGGAAATCTTTTATTTCATGGTCAGAACCTTTCTTTCCCTTCTTACATTCCAACACTTAAAAAAATTATAATAGTGCCAATGACTGGATCTTGCACAAATTCTGAGGTCTCTGTCTAAAATTTTTTAGTCTTTTCTCTGGCTTTTCTTGGGTTTTGACCCTATGACATCAAGAAGAACCCAGGAAGAAAAGCTCAGTATGACACCCCCCCAAATCTGAAGCTGTAAGATTACAGACGCTGAGAAATTGCTCACTTTCAAATGCTACAAAAGCCGTATCACAGATCCTGACAATATTCAAAAAGCTCTATTTTTTCATCACATTTATTGATCCAGATTATCTTTCAGCACAGATATGTGCAGCCCTGTTGATTTTTGGTGCCAGATGTAACCCTGATTTGAAGGGCAGAAGAGATGAATTAACCAACCATCTGAATGCACCACATGATCAGAGAAGCATGAGCCATACTAGACAGTGCTAATGAGACGGATACAGAGGGAAAGAATAAATCTGTAACTCATTTCAATTTTCCAGCTAAAAATGATGGAGAACCTTTCCCTTTGCAGTCAACAAAGCAACAAAGGCTTTTGCTGAAACACAGAGTTCAAAACAACATATATGATTTATTTTCAAGAGATTCAGTAATGGCTTCTCCTGGGCCTTGCCCACTCTGTCATTTGAGCAAGCCCATCAGCTCAGCTAGCAACACTTTTTCATGTCTTATCCAAGAAAATTTAAGTCATCTGTAAGTGAGGACCACGGTATAAAGTACATCGGTATGTGAGCAAAAACAGGAATGCTTGAGAGAGGAGAAACAAGCATAATGAAACACTGTAAGTAGTCATATAGGTTCACAACTGTAAGCCACAATGGAATTTCAGAGTTTGGGTTTTGATGCATAAATGAGGCTTATTTGAATTGCCAGTTCTTGAATTTAAATATTTGTATATAAATTTAATAATAACAACAAAGAGGTAAAAATAACCTTAGTTAGAAATATCAGAGGACAGACTTACTTGGCATTTGGGGCATTTTCCATTCCAGCCCTAGCCAGAAACAAGAGGTGGAAGAAAAAAAAAAAAAAAAAAAAAAAGCCACTTATCAGAATATTTGATTTAATAGTTTGATTTAATTTGGTACTATAAGGAGCTGAAAGTCCAGATCTGCTTTTTTGTTGTTGTTGTTGAGAAAAGAGTGTGAGGGGGCATAAATAACAGAACAGGAACAAAACTTAACTGCTTCTCTTGTTGTGAGCAAGAAGCTTATGAAGTACTGTTCAAGCTGATTTGCACTACCTTGGAAGGAAAGCAAGCATTTAAATATTTCTTTTAAAATAGTCACACTGAATTTAAGGTTTAAATTCATTATTTCATTATATCTGTGCCTGATTGTGAGATGAGGTTCTTATTTTCTTTTGTTAATTTTACTGTAATAAATAGTGAGGGTGATGGAGCACTGGAACAGGCTGCCCAGGGAGGTTGTGGAGTCTCCTTCTCTGGAGATATTCAAGGCCCATCTGGATGTCTACCTGGGCAATCTGCTCTAAGGAACCTGCTTTGGCAGGGGGGTTGGACCCGATGATCTTTCGAGGTCCCTTCCAACCCCTTCAGTTCTGTGATTCTGTGCTTCTGTGCAATAGAATTCCAGTGGCTTTCCTTCATTTAGAAAAATAACATCAGTTCTTGCCTTGGCAAACACAGGAAACTGGCCATGAAATTCAGCTGCTTATTTAAAGTAACATTAATAAGTAGAAAAAAAATAATAAAAGTTATAATTTAACATTTATCATATATGAAAAGTCTAGGATCTTGGGCATTATTCTGTTATCTTCCTCATGGTATTTATTTATTTATTTATTTATTTATTTATTTTAATAGAACACAAACTATAGAGGATATAAAAGCAAGCAAAATGGCCAATATATTTTTTTTTTTCCTCTGTGTGCGCAGAGAACAGTTTTTCTTTTGGTAGACATGCATTTTTTGTAGTGTATGGACTTCTTTTGTGTGATTGTGTGAGGGAGGAAAATTGCTAGCCAAAATTAGTAAAATTAATTTCAGAAACGAAAGGTTTAGCTATCTGTATATATCTGTTAAGTTTTGTCATAAGAGTTATTAAAGTGAACAACTTAAAGTGGGACTTAGAATCAACAAATAAACATTTTATTCCCTTCCCAATCCATATAAATATCTATTGATAAGTATATTTGTGTAATTCAATACTGCAAATTAGATGCAACACATGATATTATGTCCAATCTGGTCTGAATTTATCTTTGTCTAATTGTATATTAGCTAGTAAGCTGATATGGTCTTCTAGATGTAGAGATACTATTGCCTTGTTTGCAGAGATGAAATGTCTTCACAAGTGATCACAAAGGAGTCCTTTGTTCATTTATTTGTATTTCAATTCTTTTTTTTTTTTTTTCCCTCCCATTATGCTTTATAAAATATCAATATGCTATGTGCTGCATTAAAATTCCTAGGGAATCTGGAAGAGCCACACACAGTCTGGGCCCTATGACAAGCTTATAGATGCATAACCTTTCACCCCGTTTTCATACAGCTTATGATTGCTTGTCTTTTTTTTTTTTTATTATTATTATTCTGGAGTGCTTCAAAGTTATCATGAATGAAGCTTTAGACACACTGAAAGGAATTGCAAAACTCTAACTGACATCAATAAGATTGCAATTTCACTCTAACAGAAACAGAGATCACTTCATCTACTATTGAAAAGCAGCCCTCAATTCATTATCGCATTGAGAGAAGGAGTGACAAATGAATCTCATGTTCCTGGGACTTTTTTAAAAAAAAGACAAATAAGGAATACTTATCAGTTAAAACTGTAGGAAGTGTTCTGGAAGTTTTCAGACATCAAGTCTGAGCTCAACTCATAAAATAATACCAAATGAAGTCAAGAGTTGTATTTGATGTCTCATCTCAAGACTAGAATCACAGTGACACAGACAGACAATGTAGGAGCAACTTTAAACTGACAAATCTCATGGTAAAATCTCCACAGTCTAAGTTAACAATAGAAATACTGCGGAAAAAAAAAAAAAAAAAAAAAAAAAAAAAAATTTTTAAAAAAAATATATGGTACATATGATAATAATAATTGCAGAGAATCGCTAGTTATTAAAAGAGAGTGAAATCATTGTGACGGAAAAAAAAAATGGGATAGCTGATAGCATGGTTACAGTTTTAACATTGTTAATTTAGTGAGCCAACACAAGACAAACAGCACATTGTTGTACATTACAGATAATTTAAGCACTTACTTTCTCATAATACTTGATTTCATATTCAGTAATGACTCCATTGGGATGTTCTGGTTCCTGCCAGGAAAGCTCCACACTCCTCTGCAGCACTCTCTCTTTCATTACTCCACTAACTTGTGAGGGAGCTGTTTGGACAAGATGTATCAATAAATAATAAGCAAATTTGTTGGATGTCCAAAATCGAATGTCATTACTGATCCACCCCATGCTGAGCCACTTTCATTAAGGTAAAAGAAAGCACCTTTTCATAGCTCACAATTCAAAGCTAATGAATATTCAAGCAGGATCCTATTACTGTTCATAAACTTCGAATGGAAATCAAATTAAAGTGCAAACAGCAAAATAGCGGAACTGTTCAAGTTAGTCCAGAACACAGATTGATGGGACAGGAATAACAATTAGGTAAATGAATTTTGATTAAGATAACAAGATAGATTATTTGATTGATCTCTGGTAAATTAAGAGTCTAAATATTTATTGCACATGTTTCAGAAATGCTTATGAAAAGAAAAATAATGTGTTAGAAACAAAATTGCATTTTAAGCTGATTTCATGTAATTACCAATTCTGTTTAAAAAATAACCTGTTGCATTATCTGATTACATCATCATTTAGTGGTGAAAACAACTTTGCTGAGAGACTAAAACCCCTCTTTCGCATTTGTTCAAACCTTTCCAAGACATTCTTTCTTTAGTGCTGAAGTTTCCGTCTTTGGTCTTGGTGTTTTGTGAAAGTCTGAGACAATTTAAGCAGCAGGTCTTATGAAATAAAGAGGTCACTCTCTTCCTCCACCTCACTGAACACAGTCACATGTACACACACATATGCACAATTTCCTGATAAACAGCACTCAAAACCAAACGCCATTTGAAATTTTTAAAAAGCAATGTATAAGCATTATAGAGACATTGTCTCTCACTTAAAAATGGTTAAGAACTAATGTAATAAAATGAGTGACTGAAAAAGCAATTTTCCTGATCAGGTTACTTCATGTTTAGCAAAAAAAAAAGAAAGACGGTGGATTTACAGCTGGTATGTAGTTCCAAAGGAAACCTAACATTACACTTTTCTTCAAACATACATGCTGCATACATGAACATGGCACAGAAATAGTCCTGTAAAATTATAGCTCTTTAAAAACAAACAGACAAACAAAAAAAACAGCTATATTAGTAGAACTGTGCAGAACTTGGTCTTGTTCCTTTTCAATTTACTTGAAATAATTAAATTATTTTCAAGAGTGTTAACACTGCTCACGTAAAAGACAGAAGATAAAGAGATAACCCGATAGTACGTTCTCCCCCACCTTTCCTCCCCTCAGCCATGGCATTTAGGCATTTAAAAGTAAAAGGATGTTTATGATGTTTATCTGTATAGGAAATAGATTGACTATATTTTGAGAGCAGATTCACAGACAGGAAAGTGAAGAAAAATTAGAGATAAATTTATTTATAACTCTACTATTTTGAACAAACATACTGAAAATTTTTTAGGAAAAAAAAAAGAAAAAAGAACAGTTTTCTTTCAGAACTGCAGACAAAGCTTTCATTAAGTAAAATTATTCCCGTTGATTTCATACCAATAAAATTCTTTTACAGAACAAGGATATTTTGCTGCAACAAGTAGGTGAATTTCACCTTCATTTTCACCATTCATCTCAAAGTCTAACTACATTAATTCCCATTCTAATATTCTTTAGCACAGCCACTTTCCTTAATTTAAAGAACACAGAAATAAAACAATGAGAACACATACATCTGTTAGCAAGGATAAAACTATAATGATAAAGTAAAAATCTTTGCAGCACAACCAACATGATAATCCTCTAGTAAACTTAAAATTTGATTGTTAACTTCATATTTTAATCATGTTTCTAGCCTTTTGTATTATAACGTATACAGTTATATAGGTTTTAAAATTAAATCTATTTACATTTCATTAAAGCCTCCAGGAATCCATGAAAATTAAGGATAGAAGCCATGCATGATAATTTTCATTATAAATTATTATATCTATTATTCAATATAATCAAAGTTGAGGACCCCTTAATGTAGGCTGCCTAACTGATAAAATCATGAAATTGTATTATGCAAACATCATGGGTTGATAAAGCATTCCAGAGCCAGGATCTATCTCTTCTTACATTCTCTTTCTAAAAGCTTGGAGTATTTTTACTCTCTAATTAGCATAATATATTATTATTATTATTATTATTATTATTATTATTATTATTATTATTATTATTATTTAGCTATGAGTGTGGAATGCAGAAAACTAATTTACTCTATCTAATTTTCTGTATCATGATTAACTAGTTGTCTTCTTTGTCTAAATGAGCAGCACAGTATCCTGGCTGAATTTCAGAGAGGTCATTATGTTTTATGTATAATGTTATATCTCAACCAGATTAATGTTTTAAAACTGTTAATTTTACATTTTTAGATACCCCAAATTTTTAATGTTCATACATCTAATGAAACAACTTTATAGGTCACAGGAAATTGTTCTCAATATTCACTGCCTTTTGTTTTAGCTTATCATTTTTTTTTAATTCTGTTGGTCATAGCATACATTTTTTTATTAAGCATTCAAGCAAAATAAACTCACTTCCTCTGGCATTAGTGAACTCTGCAGATGTGGGGATGGAACGGCAATGTGGGGAAGGAGGAACAGAGAAGGGGGAAGATGTTAATAGAGGAAGTGAAATATAGTGTACAAGATTCCCACTTAACATCCACACATGGTATACCCAGACAAGCATATTCCATTTTGAAGGGATTTCCATGCAAAAGAAAATCTGAATGATTTATCAGCATTGCAAGCTAACATGCAAAAAGTCTTAAATAAATGAGTTTTATTTCCTGTTAATTAATATTCTTTTCCTTCAAGCACAATCAGATTAAAAGGTTTTGGTTGTTTGTTTTTCCTAGCTGAAAGCATTCTGCCATATTTCAATGGTAGAAGAACCCACTTAAGGTGGAAGAGAGAGCCCAACACTGCAGACTGTTGGTAATTCTGACCTAAAGTCTAGGTATGTCTTTGAAGCTCTGAAAATGATAAGGTTGTATATAATTCCCATAATGGATGATATTCCTAAAATGCATTAAATTATCTAAACTTATTTGGTGTACTTAGAGCCCTGACATTTGTTCGGGGAAGAAGGGAATCGTTGAATGGGTTGAAGCCAGAGTGTCCTTCCCTGGCAAAGTACACCAGCCTATAGCCTCTGGAAGAAAATCTCTGTAAACTAGAGCAACTCTATAAGCCATTTTATTGATGTTAAAGACTAGTACATGCTATCTTTATCCTGCCTTTTTGGTTGCATTTCTGTGCTTAATGAGAGCATACAGGTCAGAAGCATTTTATTCTTTTTCTAGTTATAATCATTTCCTGTTTATACTCTCTGTACCTTTCTTACAGACTGTTTTGCATTTGTGTTTTATTTGTTCTCGTTTCCTGATACCTCATTTTAAGCCTTTAGCCCACGTCTCATTGCCTACCCATGTTAATTAATTAACAATTTATGGTTTTGAAACAAATATGAGCAAGCTTGAAAATGAGTTAAAGCTTGCAATTCAACCCTAAATACAAACTGAAATTTGGTATTAAATCAGAATAAAATATATATATATATAAACAGAATTTAAAATACCATTTTTTGTTCCCTTTGCTAGCTAAAATAATAAGTTAAACACTTTTTTTTTTTTCTTTTAGTAATCTAATTTTTGCTACTGCGACTATAACAAAGTTGTTCATGATGAAGACATGTACAGCAATTATAGACAACTAAGTATCCAGTCTAGAGTGATTTGAGCATGCATAATCCCTACTGAATCTTTTCAGGTAACAAAGAAGCATCACTTGTCAGGATCATTATTTCCATAATATATTACACTGGGGGATACAGGATGTTCAAAACACCATTTGCTACTAACTTTCTTTCTGATATACCTCATCTCCTCCTTTACTCCTTCCTGCTGACACAATATCCAATGCATCAAACACACGCAGCCTCTCAGGGCTAACAGGCAGATGTACCTACACATGCTGCATAAGAACATACTTCTAGAATGACAGGTTCTCAGCACACTCATTCACCTTTTTAAAATGCTTCAAATACACCATTCAGCAAAAGGAAAAATTGATTTTTCACCAGGTTTCAACATCACAGCCACAGCGAAATATAATTCTGCTGGGCTTTACTGATAAAGCCTTCAAGTTATATAGATTTCAAGCTGGTCATCATTTACAGATCAAGTTATAGAAAAAAGTTAAAACTGAGGTGTCAAAAAGAGCAGGATATTCCAAGGAAATATTATGTTCCAGGGAGAATATTGTGCCTGGTAGACTGATGTGCTGCATTCATACTGCTAAGCCAAGCATATGGTATATTATTATATACCAAATATACATGCATAGAAAATTGCAGTGTTGTTTAGAAGGCATTGCTTTTAGTCCAGAGTTCTATGGTGATATTGCTCATGCCTTAGCTCTGTCCTTATCTATTCTCTGGCTCTCATGCCTAACATTTCCCTTCATTTGAAGTGTACTTTCCAAAATACAAAGACAGATGCAAAATTATTATTATTATTATTTTTTTTTGCAATTTGAAACTGAAAAAAAATAGAAATAAAGTACAAAATACTAAAAACAAAACAATATAAACTGAAAAATTAAAAGTTGTGAAACTGGACTTACACATACTAGAGAAGCTAGGTATTATGCACTGATTTCTAGCACAAAATCAACTCTAATACTGCTTTCATGAAAAAAAAAAAAAAAAAAAAAAAGTTGTCAACAAAAGAAACCTACTTGGTTCTTTCTCTTTTCTGAGATTTATTTAACTTCTGCATTATGAATGTGTCTCAGTTTCATCTGGCAGCATGGAGATTTCATCTGATACTTTTAAAAAAGTCTCTCTAGAAATAGCATTTCTGAGTTGTTAGTATTTCACGTCTATAAAACAAATTATTAAAAACCCTCAGGAATGAGGGTTTTCAATTCTGCAGAAAGTTTTCCAAATGGAGGTGAGTAAATGCTCCCAGTGCAGAACCAGAGCCCATGATAATAAATGCAACCAAATCTTTGTTTGCATCTCTGGTTTCATGATCTATTATAGAAAGACTAATGAGAAAATGGGCTATCAACCTTCCATAACTATTTTTTTTAAATTTATTTTATGGTATCAGTCATGTGCTTATAACAATCTAAACGTTGTCTTGTACTGGCTAAAATCAACAGTAACACTCACTTGCTCTCATTGCACAGGACCCTTGCAGTACTTCCCGGAAGACAAAAATTCTAGCCTTTGGCCTCTTTCCTTTTCATATCCTGAAGACATGTAACAACTATTCAAAAGCACTAGCTTTTCACACGGCAGCAAAGATATCAATTTTTATATCCCTGTAAAACTGTATCAACATACATTGTACGTTACATGAAGCATTAACAAGAGGTTCCTGCAACAGCCTTCTGTAGCAGGCGGGGTTGCATTGAGTATGTGGTCTGAAGGGGACATTGCTAACAGAAATAAATCATGGAAAATCGGAGATATCAGCATCAGTTATAATATAATCAATTATTTCTTTGTAAATTGTCATCACTGTCTCCTTTCCGAGCAGAAATCTTTAAGCAAAAGGGTTGCTTTGACTGTCCAGCTCTTTTAACTGAGATTGGCACTTGGCTTTTTACAGACAACAAACACAAAATTAACCCATATATATGTATATATGTGTGTGTGTATAATGAAACAGTAGCAAAGAATTATACTATTGTTGGCTCCTAAATGGTTGTTCAGGAAGAGAATACAAAACTCCCTGTACTGTGTTACAGTTCCTACACCACTGTTACCCAAACGGCACCCTTCCACACTGCTCTGCTTACTAATTTGCTCCCAAGAGAAGGAGTGTAAATTAAGGCAGAACTTGGCCTCCCACTGAGCTCTGGTTTGTTCTGAGGGGAAACATACACATCAGGATTGCCAAAACTACTAGATAATATCTGTAAGTGAAGAGATTATACACCTTGAGGAATTGCAGCAGTTGTTGTCAAGGGCCTGGGGTCAGCATGGGGCACCATGCTGGGTTTTATGCTGGTATGAAGCAATGTGCCTCAGGACATGCCCTGTCATGCTCACTTTTGAGAAGCAATATAGATAACACCTAAAGCAAAACCTTGACAATGGTTTGCAGGTACTGGGCAAATTTTAAGACCTTCCTAATTTCTCTTATTAATTTATTCAATTTCCCATAAATATACAAAAGATTTATGTGAAAGAAAAAACAATATATACATTTCATAGCATTGTACCATGTCAGTACTATTCAAGCCATGACTAGCCACAGCTGGTCCTTTGAATGCTTGATAAAATTTTCCTACATTAATCCTCATGTTTACACTAATATGTAAAATGATTTTCATATTATTTTGCATGATAATTCATACATATTCATACAGCAGAAAAGAGAATGGTAGCTCTTAAGCTGAACATTATTAAATGGATAAATGGAAATTTATAAGACTTTCTTTTTCGTTAAAGTATATTTCTCTGCCCTCAGTTAAGTCTCCACATGACAAAGAAGCCCATGATAAAAGGTTACTGAGTACCATTGTATTATGCCATTAGTACCCATTGCTTTGGATCAATGACAGCAAAATTCCCCACTGAGTTTATAAGCTGCAGTGTTCAAAAAAATGACCCAAATAAATCAGATATTTTACACTAACAATATCCTACAGAGAAACCATTTTAACTTCCTCCTGACACACTTTACTTTCCGGCTCATAAATATAACACAGTGTGCTTATAATGTTCTGTAAGCTATGAACCGAGGGACAGGTGACTCTCTGGGCACTTGGGGATGTTAGGAATATATGCTAGTAGGCAATGTACTCATGTAATACTTGACTGTATTACTCCACTGAATTTTTTGCCATTGCTTTTGTAGTTGAGAAACTCCTAAATTACCTGCTGATTTAAGGAGAGCAACAGAAATACTAGATATCTGAATACTTTTGCAAATCAATTAATAAATAGAAGTAAAAAATGAGAAAAAAAAGAATAGATTCTGATCTTCACTAATATTACTAGAAAAGGTCTAAGAAAACTTAGGCTTAAAATATCCAATATGTAGTCATTTACTAAGTTCACTTACCAATTCATTTTAAATACTTAATTTTTGGTAATTCCTTCATCAACCTCAATCCAGCCAGCTGGATCAGTTTTATGTACTATCTACTATGGCAAAATCTGGAGGAAAGCAAAAAAAATAAAAATAAACATAAAATAAACAAATAAAAATAAATAAATTAGAAAGATCAGGGCTGGCAGTCTGTCTGTCACATACTTTTTTGTTTTTGTTTTGTTGTTGTTGCATTTTCTGGTCAAAGTCTATGTCTAGACCCATTCTATGAACTCCCCTGTTTCTTTTGCCTGACATTTGGTACAAATATTGTTGTCATGTCTATATCCCATTTCTTCCCGAACTGGCAACTTGGGCATCAATCAGTGCTGAACGGATGCTGAGTTGCGTAACAAGTGACAACATCATCTCCCAAGGTATACACAACTCTTGCTTTGTGAATACGTTTTGACATGTCAGGCACAAACCTGATTCTTACAAATGCATTAGACTAGCTAGCAAACCAGCCTTACAAATAACAGAGAGAGGCTTTGTTCTCATGCAGCATTTGTTTTCCTTTGCAGAAGAAATATTTATATGTTAATTAGATTTTTCTTTTGTCCTGCTTTTGTGTGTGTGTGATTCATCTTTCATAACTTTTTTTTTTTTTTTTTTTTTTTTTTTTAGCAGAAACATCTGCCACTAGCCTTGCAGTAAATCCTTGACACGTAGGTATTACTCTTCACTAAGGAAAACAAAACACTACTAAACTCCCAAAGATGAGGATACTCTTTTCCCTGGTGGGCTACTCAGACACATTATGTTCTCCTTCTGTCTCCAGGCATCTCTGCTGGCAAGTGTCAATTGCAAACACAGGTTTTAGGGAATGGAAGGATAAAGCACAATTTACAAATCCTTCCCTCTGGAAGCAGACAGGTGTAATGACTGAGACTGTTTGCTGTAATTGAATTTCATGCTGTCATCTATTCAGTCAAAAAAACGCCAGCTTCAAGGATGTTGCTCATGGAGAAAAAAAAAAAAAATACATTCTTCTTTACTTCTTCTTCACTTCTTTGAAGGGATCACATATCCTGCATTGGATGAGACCCACAAGGATCACTGGGTCCTACTCCTGGCTCCACACAGACAAACACAACAAACACTTTTGATTTTGTTGTTGTTATTGTTTCATTTTGTTTTATTATTTGAGACCATGCTATGGTTCAACATCTCTAGCTTCTGCTCACTTGAAAACCTTGCACAGAGACAAAGACTTGTCTGATGCAGGAATATATTAAATTGGAAATACATCAATAATTTAAATTAAAGAATTTACCATGTGGTTTTAAAAGCTGTACAGAATCATAATCTTTTTACAGACTTTGTAGTGGCTTCACTTATCTGAATGCTAGGAGGCTCTAAGGGGAAACCAAGTTCTTTATCCAAAGGTTAACTTCTTGGAAAGTTAGATTAAGAAAATGTCAATTGTGCAAATTATAAACCCATTTAATTTTCTGATTAGTTCTACTTTTAGCACAGCATTTAGGGCTTGATTCTGACCTCTCATCAATTATATTTTAGTTTAGCTACATTGATTTTAGCTACATTATCCTTGCTTTATACCAATGGAAATAAGATCAGAATCAGGTCCTAA
This sequence comes from Oxyura jamaicensis, assembly GCF_011077185.1. NCBI lineage: Eukaryota > Metazoa > Chordata > Aves > Anseriformes > Anatidae > Oxyura > Oxyura jamaicensis. The sequence goes on along the minus strand of NC_048895.1, from coordinate 78,617,272 downwards.
GGGTAAAGTAATTAAAAATGTAATTATCACAACTGATCGTCTAGAATTGCTACATAATTAATTGGTTAATTATTGGTAAATAATAATTATTATTATTATTATTTAACAAAAAGATTTTGGCATTTCTTTGCCATTTTCACAGATAGATTTTTTATTTTTTTTTATTTCAGAAATAGTTCTGGATGGAATCCAGACAATTTAACTTAGGCAACTTGGTGCACCTACCCTTTAGGCAGCTACAGCTCTTCTAGATTAAGTGCTTAAATTCTCTAAATAGCTTCACTCCCTGTGACAGAGTGGTAAGTGTGTTGGAGAGATCCAGAATAGATCTTGACTGTTTAAACTGAGACCCATAAATTTGACATCTTCATTTTAAGACCTGGGAACAACTTTCTCCATTGTATACACAGTGAATGTAGGCACTGATTTTAGGATAAACCTGACACACCAAGTAAACATGACACCTAACACATAAATATTTTCATAATGAGAGGTGGACCCTCTCTTTTTCACACACCATCTAAAATTTGCTCTTATTCCTTATATTTTCCTTGCAAACTTAAAGAGGATTCCTTGATCCTTAAATCTTCTTAAGGAAACTAGTTCAGGATCTACTCTGACTTACCTCTCATGCAAATCTAGCAAGATCCATCTTTCTACATGCAACAGTGTAAGTTTAACTCTCAGTGAGCTTAAAGGTAGTTCAGCAAGCTGCTGGCTAAATACCATAGCTAGTAATTTAACTGCAACTTCACAATTGTAGGCAATGAATTTAAAGCTGGAAAGATTAAAGCATGAAACAACATTGGAATGGGGATACACTAACCAGCTAACTCAGGGTTTGATTCTCTTTCAGTTTTTAATGGTGTGAGTAAGTAGCGATTGTAGTGAATCACTGAAACTTTAACCAATATCCAGGGTGAACAAGTTGAAAATTGAGATCTTTGTAGTAACAGAAGGCCATGTACAATTTTAGACAGGTAAAAGTTAATAATAATAATAATAATAATAATAATAATAATAATAAAAATGATTCTGTTAAATTACAGAATGACTCAGTATATTGGCCAAATAAACAAAAGTGTATAAACATCCTTGAACAGTTTATTATGGTTCTATTTATCCCAAATAACAGAACTGACTCAGAACTGACATGCCATTCTGTCACTCACAGTGAAGATATTGAAAGAGAGCAAGGTTGGTCTGTCTCTCACACTATATATAGCATGTGCTGTCCTGTTAAATAAAAGTATGGAAAAATAGTGCTTACATATCTTACAAGTCTTTCAAGGTTGTAAAGGAAAGTAAAAAGAAAGTAAAACTGGAATGACACAAGAGAAATGAAACTTTAGTCATACCCATGGCACTATATTGTGTTTTAAAGAAAAATACTATTTTCCTACACAGAGCGCGTAGATCATTTTTCAATTACTGTTTTTCTATGGAAGAGGCTCCAACTCTGCAGTAGAAAATTATTGCTACCTACTGGTAACTATAGTGCAAAAGTTGTATTCACCACCAACATCAAAAGACTAAAATTTAGTGATTCTAAGGCACATCACCAGTAACTCTATTTACATAAATGAGAATATCATAAAATATAGTTTATATTTAAACTAGCTAGAGACCATTTAGACAATGTGTTAATAGCAGAACATGCAAAACAGAATCTAAAGGTTACATGGTATGTAGACAGCATCAGAAATAGGCCTATTTCCTCTTAATATCAGTCTATTGCCTTATTAATATGAACTTGTTCCAGTGAAATTATTCATTCTCATGAGTGTATTATAATACATGCATTAAAATAGATATACATCAGTATCAGGAACATCTATAGCTTGTTTTCTTAATGTATATGGTCTCAGCATTGCTTACAGTATGAAATGAAAAAAAATATTAGTACAGGAATTTTGCATGACAATAAATACATAATATATATAAATACATGCATATATACAATATATGCTGAATGTTCATTACTTTCTCTTAACTGTGGATATAAAACCCCTGCCTTAGAAAATAGCTATGCTAAAACTCTTAGAAACTGCTCTCTTGATCAATCTATTTATTGCCCTGGTTACTTACTAATCAAAGCTGTACTGCACACACGCTCAGGTATAATAAATATATATGTATATATACATGTATGTTCTGATTGACCAACAGTGGTTGAATTAGTCATAATATAAAGCTGACAATTATAAAGGCATGTCTTATTTTAAATTGGAGCTTGGTGAGTTTTTCTTTTTTCAGTCTTGGAATTTCGGTAATCCAAACTACGTTAAAGGTTTATGAGATACACATCAAAAATCAGGTAATATGAAGACTCATGGCCCCTTTTTAACAACATTTGTATCCTACAAGAACCAGTCAGAGATTCATACATGCACTGCATGTACAAATTAAATGGGATAGAAGTGTTTTCTTGCACAGCTAGAAACAGTTTTTCATGTGTTTTCTTGCACAGCTAGTCTAGCCAGATGACATATTCTAGTGTTAAGTATGTTTTTTTTTAGCCCTGTTGTAAGCTGCTGGCAAAAGAATTTAAAGAAAGTAAAAATATAAGAGATCATCGATGTGGTATTTTAAAATACTTAGAATATGCTTATATACATATTTAATAGTAAGCTAAATCTAAAAGGAAGGAAGGAAGGAAGAGAGAGAAAGAAAGAGAAAGAAAGAAAGAGAGAGAGAAAGAGAAAGAGAGAGAAAGAAAAAAAGAAAGAAAGAAAGAAAAAGAAAGAGAGATAGAAAAAGAAAGAAAGAGAGAGGAAAAAAAAAAAAAGAAAGAGAGAGAGAGAAAGAAATGTAAGCAGTTGTCTAGATTTTTAAGGAGCTTAACTGTTAGGAGAAAAAACAACAACTACAAAACATTTTAACGATTTCTCAATTCCAGAGCTGGTTAAGCTGTCTGCATAGATACAAACAATTACAATAAGTATGCTAGACTGAAGAAATTCTCTTTACTGATGGAATATCAATGTTTATCAAAGGAACTTTATCTTGTTCTTAGCAAGTTGAATCATGCAAAAACAAGATCAGTAAGGAAGGATGTCTTTAAAGCTCTGTTGTTGCATAATGGAAATAACTTTGAAGAGCTGGCTGTATGTTCATGGGGAGTTAGCAAACTGTCCCTGCAGGCCCTGGTGACATTAGGCAGTTCAAAATATAGTATTTCACTTGAAGCATATTTGACTCATTCTATTGACATAAACATCACATGTTTAGCATTAACTGCTTTTACAACCTGCTTTATAAATATATTTTGCTTCCTTTTGCATTGTCTGTCTTCTACTTCTTTTTGTTGCAAATATTTTTGCCTTTTACTTTTGCTTCTAACAGTTTGATGGCTATTATTAAGAGATTGCAGGTGTTCTTTAGTTCTTTTCAGCGAATCATCTAGGTACCTAAAGCATTCAACACATTAATGGGCAACTAATTTTTAACTGTATACTTAAAAGAATAATGCCCATAGACAGAAAATATAAATAAAAAATAAAACAGCTACAGTTAGTGCATTTCTTTGTGTTTTTTATTTGCTTTTTTGTTTTGTTTTGTAGTATTTGTAGTATTGTTTTTAAGCAAGAATGAATAGTCTAATCACTGGCACTTTATAACATGGCACAGCTACACTCATGTTAAAATAAATGGAACACAGTACGCTCTTAATTAGGTTATTAATCAGCAGAGTGAAAGCTAGATCAACCACCTAGCATTGCTCCAAATACAGATTGTCAGATTGTCACTGGTTATCCAGGTAGCAGCAGGTTTGCAGGAATTATTAGTTTTGCTTAATCAGCACCCTTTGCACTAGTCCTGTACAGGCCTGAAAGTAAATTTCTATTCTTTCTTTTGTCTCCTCAGCAAGAGCCCTTTTCCAGAAACTGAATTTGGAAGAGAATCATTTTACTTGAGAACCAAATTTATGCGTTTGTAGTTCAGAAATATCCACTGGTCTGTACCAGTTTTTCTTGGACAGAGTCACTGAATGGAGGTTGGAGGTTGAGAAGAAACGTTTTCACAGTGAGGGTGACAGAACACTGGAACAGGCTGCCCAGGGAGGTTATAGAGTCTCGTTCTTGGTAGATGTTCAAAACCCACATGAATGCGTTCCTGTGTGACCTGATCTAGGTGTTCCTGCTCCAGTAGGGGGATTGGACTAGATGATCTTTCAAGGTCCCTTCTAATCCCTAATATTCTGTGATTCCGTGATATGCACAATCACCTCTTTCTCTTTGCAAGATAAAGCAGACAGGAAGAAGAAAGGTCAGCCTTCCTCCTATATACCTGTTATTTTATTATTTATTTGCTGTGAATTGAATGCCTGATAAGTCTGTTCTGATTTTCTTCTCTATAGACTTTCTGTCTTCATTCCTCCTTCCCTTGTTTTGTCTGTACTGAAAAGTAAAAAGCGTTTCAAGCATTGACTCAACTATCATTCATGTTATATTTCATGCATCTAGATAATAATGAACTCAAATATATATATATATATTTTTTTAAGTTTTGGACATTGAAGAACAAAAAGCTAGAGTTTAATGAAACGTTAAATTCCACAGAATTTGAAATATAAAAACTGGACAAACATTTTGTGTCTCTACTACAGAAGAACCAAAAAGAAAGAAAAAGATAAACATAATACTGAAAACTTAGTGGTATTATAAGGAAAGCTATATAAAGCCACTTGAAGAATGGGCACGAGAGGTGACTCAAAGTTACATATGGTTTAGAGTGGCCTTAGGAAATTACACTTCCAGGTCTCCTCTGCTATTACTACAGAAAACTTTTACTTAACTGTAACTTAAGTGAACTTGAACAACTTAAACTTTTACTCCATAAAGAAGACTTTTCTCTGTGATATTTGCCCATAGTAGTTGAAGAAAAGGATGAAAAGGAATATAAGTAAAACAGGGATATACTGGTGCTGAATATTTTGATAAAGAGATTGCTACAACTGAACAGAAATTAGGCTCTTTTTGTTATCCTATGGTTTGCTTTGATACCTTTAACATTAAATGGTAAATTAATGTTGAAATAATAAACAAAACGCAGTACAGTTTAAGCACCCTGACCTAAATCCCACCACTAAAGTGATCTACACTACTGCTTATATCCCCAAAAAGGAATGGAAGGGAGGTGGTGTGCACCACTGGTGGTGTGGCCCCAGAGCAGCATGCTGCCAAGGGCTGGAAAATCAAATTATGTCTTTTAAACACTGGAATCATCCAGCCTCAGGTTAAATCACGTATCTGAAGAAAAAAAAAAAAAAAAACCCCGGGGGGGGGGGGAATTATATGTCTAGAATATAATAGGTATATTAATGATATGCACTTCTGTCCGTATTGAATACCTGACTCTTTTGGCATAGTATTCAAATGCAGTTTTCTTCTAAATAATACATAACTGCCATTTTTTCCACTTTTTTTCTTTTTTTCATATTCCTAAAAGATTTGTTTTTCAAGTTAGTTCTTTTGAAATTGCCAGCTCTAACAATGGTTTACATAATGTACTCTGTAAAATTATTTCTCTCATAAGGCTTATTCATTTATTTACTGGCTTGATATTTCCACCTTTCTTTTTACTTTTCTAAGTTTATTTTTCTGTTTGCATTCTTTCAAAGCACTGAGGATAAAAAAATGTATGTACCCATCAGGATATGTTTTTTTAACTGAAACTCTCTGCACAATGAATGCTAGGCTATGGGCTTTCATTCAAGATATATCACCTGACAATGTTTTTGGTTGGTTGGTTTATTTATTTTCTGGCCCGATTCACTGGAACATTAGCCATGGATAGAAGCTAATACACCTGCTTTGTTTTAATGGCTTACCATGGCAAAAGATCAATATTAAAAATGACTTGTGTATTAATGACAAAAAAAAAAAAAAAAAAAGTGTTAAAGTGTTAAATTGATGACCCTGCAATTATCACATCTTTATTGACGCAATGACAGCATAGTTATAAATGCTGCTGGATGTTTATTTTGCCAGGATATTGATTTTTGGCAATTTGTGCCTTGAGAGGATACTATTTTTTCTTGAGCTAGATACAGATCTCTGATTACACATTTATATGTTCTTGGGAAAACACCTTAGCTCTCAGTTTTTGCATTCTTTTATTTATGGAAAACTTTGAACTTTGCTGGAATACTTATCATTCCCAAATCCAACAAAATCAAAATCACTAAACCAACAAACATACAAAATCTACCAAAGTGGTGCTGATGATAAAATAAAACACTATATTATGTTTCTGTACCAAAGAAAAGTAATATGCTCACCTGAAGGCAAGCCCACCAAGCTTTGTATTACAGTTTATACATTAACCAGCTTCTACCATAGCAAGTGTTAATGCATTTTAAACTTTTTTGTTGTTGTTGTTGTTTTTCATTTAATGATTTACATTTGTTCAGTCAAAATTCCATTTTAATTATGCATTGTTTATTACAGTGCTCTGTGAAACACTACTTTTGAAGCATGTTGGTTAAAAAAGTGCTAGTAGCAAGAAAACTCAGTACTAACAGAAATATAGTTTTGTTAGAGGATGAATATTTCTATCTAAAATGGAGATGAGAAACTGAAGTACCTTAATAATCAGCAGCTGCAAGCTGCCAGAGTTCCTCATTCTCTAGCAGTAACTCCAGATCAGAAAACATAGAATCATTGAATCATTAAGGTTGGAAAAGACCTTCAAGATCATCTGGTCCAACCATCCCCTTACCACCAATATCACCCACTAAACCATGTCCCTAAGCAACAGATCCAAACTTTCCTCAAACATCTCCAGTGATGGTGACTCCATCAACTCCCTGGGCAACCCATTCCAATGCCTAAACACTCTTTCTGAGAAGAAATTTCTCCTAATTTCCAACCTCAACCTCCCCTGACGTAACTTGAGGCCATTCCCTCTCGTCCCCTCTTGTTCCCTCTTGTTCCCTCTTGTCCAGTAACCTGTGAGAGGAACAATCCCAGTTCCGTCAGTTTTAATCCTTTTCCATTTTCCTTGTGCTGGGTCTGGCTGGGATGGAGTTAACTTTCCCTGCAGCAGTCCATACAGTGCTGTACTCTGCACTTGCAGCTAGAACAGCACTGGTATCACACTAGTGTTGTGTCTACTGTTGCACAATACTGGCACCACATCAGGATTCCCTATAAGCCCCCATGAACCAGCAGGATGGGGGTGGGCAAATGATGGGGAGGGGACATCACCAGGGCAGCTGACCTAAACCAACTAAGGGGATATTCCATGCCATATGATGTCACTTTCAGCAATAAAATGTGGGCAAGGGGAAGGAGGGGGGGGGGGGGTGGGCTCTCATTGTGGAAGTGTCTGTCCTTCTGAACAACCGCTACACGTATTGAGGCACTGCTTCCCAGGACGTGGCCAAATATCACTCATTGATGGGAAGCAGAGAGTAACTGCTTTCTCTCTCTTTGCTTGTGTGGCCTTTGCTTTTATTTGCGTTTGTTTGTTTGTTTTTACCCTCTCCCTTTTCCCTTTAATTAAATCATCCTTATCTCAAACCTTGAGCTCTTAGTGTCGTATTTTCTCCCCCTTCCTCTTTGAGGAGGGAGAGTGAGAGAGCAGCCATGGTGGAACTTATCTGCCCACCTGAGTAAAACCACCACATTCCTTATTTAGAAAGTGTATGTAACCCAGCTTACCCAGATGTATTATATTTAATGTAACATAGAATACATAAAACACTATAGATAGTGCATAATATAAATGTAAAATACAGGAATGAATAACCACGATACAAATGCATTGACAATAATCTCTATTCATGATTTATGTGCTAAATGTTTCAGTTTTAGCCCCCTGAAAAAGCAAAAGCAGGAATACCATTCAATCAAAATCAACAAATATTTGTTTTCAGCAAAGTTCTCACTGTCATAAGAATATTTCCCTAGGAATTATTTATATTAATATTAATTTGGTTTCTAATATTAGAAATGTTTCTTAAAAAAAAAAAAAAAGACTAGTATAATCAAAAATGTCATAAAAAATGACTAGTACAATAACTTTGTTTAGAAAGCAAAAATATATTTCTCTGTTTTTTACTGCAAGGTTTTAACCTCAAGTCTGGGTAAATGTGTACATCATCAATCTTCAGCTAAATGATATCTTAATTACTTTAGATCACAAAAATATTCTGGATTAAACTTTTCCAAGTCCCCCAAGTCACCTCAAAGAAACTTGCAGTTACCCAAACAACTTTTGACTGCTTTTCTTAATCTAAATATAAAAAGCTGTGTAATGCTTTTCCTGCCATGCCTAACAAGAGAACAAAAATTTAAAAAATGTCTATGTCAGAGTTTTAGGAAAGAAGACATGAGAAATGTGTGTTGAACCAGTAGATGAAGATTTTAATCTAAAATAGTGGAAAGAAATTTGAAGAATCTATATTGTTTCCTGAACAGAACTGTTGTAAATTGCCATAATAAATGAGGATGTCCTAATTACTCAGGAAGTTCCAGAAATTAGAATCATAAAGCTGTCCTTCAGACTAAAGGCATTCTCCTGCTTCACCAGGCAGTAGGTTAGAATAAGTGGTAAACACAGCATTAGCATTTCACCTTGTCCTTGACAAAGCATACCATTGTCACTTAGGGTAAAAGCTTTTTGGGTTAGAGGATGCATTTTTGTATGTGTATCTAATGACTACTATAGTCAGACAGATGTCTGATGGAAGCCTTTCAACACTACTCCGAAAAGAAAAAAAAAAAAAAAAAAAAAAACAATATGTAAAATACTGATAATGACGCTGTCTTTCAGATAGTTTCATAGTGATGTTTTATATGTCCCTGCAAATGAGAGATTATTTTAAGCATTCTTCCAAAAATAGGGTGAAAAATCCACTGTGCATAACATGATTCCATGGATTTAATAATATCAAAAAATAAGGGAATTATATATACTTTCCCTTGCTTTATTCTTCACTCCTTGCCATTCTCTTCCTTTACCAGAAATTGCTGTGTGAAACAAGATAGGCTGCCTCTATTTCCATCTTGGTTAGCAAGACTCGTTGTTGAAGAAAAGTCATAAAGCTGATTACTGAAATCACAAATAATGTTCAGTATAACAGGTCTTATCACAGATTTTGAGGCAAAAAATCATTGAAAAATAAGCCAGGAGAAGATGGCTCACAAGCAGGAAAGGCATATAAATATTTGGAAAAATACAAAAATCAAGCAGCAAGTGGGATAAATAATCATATCAAGTGAGTTCCAATAAGAGTATTCTTTCTAAAACTGTACAAGTATGCCACTAGAATTTGTATTTCATTTCTTTGAACATTTATAATATACTAACAGAATTCTCTTTCTTATTTTACCATTCATAATCAATGTCAGTGGTATATCCAGACAGTGATATTTATTACCAGCAATGCATGATGTTATGGATGTCCCATCCCTGGAAGGGTTCAAGGCCACGTTGGATGGGGTTTTGGCCAACCTGATCTAGTGGGTGGCATGCCGCCCTATGGCAGTGGGGTTGGAACTTGATGAACTTTAAGGGCCTTTCCAACCCAAGCCATTCTATGTTTCTGTGATAACGCCAATACCAATGGAATGAGTAATTTGATATTACAATAATGATTGTTCCTGGAATGGGTTTAAATAGTATAAACAATATAAAGGACATGGTAACATACATACAATATTTAAAATTTACTGTTATTTTGGTTGCCATAATTCATCAACACTTATGTTCATAAACATGATGTTGAATAACACATACCTTGATAAAAGGTGCATGAATGATCTGTACTGTCCAAAGATATGTGATTATGCCAGATCAAAACTGAATTTTATCAGAATATTAAAAAGCAAAAACTAATAATCAGAATCATTTCCTTGCTAAAATATCAATTGCTGTGTGTGCTGCAAGTATGGTTCAAACAAATATGCATACATATGTAAGTCATTAAAAAAAAATCTACCCTTTCACTATTCATATAATACTAATGATTTTATTTTGAAAGTCCAACTTTCTTCTTTCACAAACTACTATGAAAAAGATGAGACTCCCATCAGTCTGAAAAATTTTAGCCAAAAATTTAAGAGCTGAAATGTAAATGCTTATGCAACTCTAAGTACTGCTATCGACCTTGCTTTGTCTTGGTTATATCTGTACACACAGCTAGGGTAGATTTATCATGAAATTAAATGTTTAAGGCAGCTCTAGCTTCATAAAACCAGATTTTCTTGGAGATGCTTGGCATCAATCTTGCAGCAACAAGTGATTTAAACCTATGTCATTTGAAGAGTATGCATCTCCATGGTCTAATTAATTGTAAATGCATCTATCGGGCACAGAAATAATAATAAAAATAATACTAATATTTAAAAAACAAAACAAAACAAAACACTTTTTTATTAGTACAGGAAGCATAAAAAAATAAGTCTTACCACATTTTTGAGAGAACTATTCAAAATAAATTCCAACTGTCATTAATTGGATCTAGTCATATTTGATGATAAGTCAAGTGTACGTAAAATGACAAAAAATGATGTAAATCAAAAATAGAAATCATAGTGGTTGTTAGCTAATGAGCTTTACTTGCTAATCTGCAGGGCTGTTGAAAGGAGAGGTATTTTAGATCAAACAAAAGTCTACCATATGGTGCAAGGAAAGACACATAATGATTAACCCCTAACAAAGGAAGCACTGCACACTATCAGTTTATGAATTCTCTTCACATTAACTAAATTTCAAATGCTGACACAGTTTTAGACAAAGAAAAACCTTCAAGTGTCCCAGCAGTACACCTAAGAAGTATTGTGGCTCTGACACCTCTCTGTGGACCAGTATCTCCCTCTCTCCTTCCAGGCTTTGAGGCTAGGGTGAAAGATTTTAGGTATGCACTTAGCAGTTGTTGCATGGGAACCTAGAGGAGTTAAAATGTTTGCTTGTACTCTTTACCTCTGGATGACATCTAGGGTACAGCATACCATTGGGAAAACAAAAACTTTTTTTTTTTTTTTTTTTTTTTTTTTTTTTATAATGCATATACATACAAACACATTATTGTCTCCTCACTTTAGACACTTCAAATATGATAAATGTTCAGTATTTCTCTGAGCTTCCATACTAGCAAGACAGTAAGAGAAGGAACTCTGTGTTAAGATATCAAAATTAATATAACTGAAGTAACATTAAATATGTAAATTGTATTACGTTTTACATAGCATGTCTACTTCCAGACTACTAGTGCAAATGAAATGGCACGCTAGTCAACTCAAACAAACAATGTACACTCTACTGCTATAAAAAGATAACATAGTTTCTTGGTATCTCACTAATTTTCTGGTATCTACAATCAGTGATACGCATTCTGGAAAGCATATTTATGCATTGTAGCATGGGAAGGAGAACATTTTTTCAAAGAGGCTGAAGATCCTTTGTATTCATATGGAAATGTTGAAAACCTTTTCTTCACTCTTAAATTTCAGCATTTTTCCTTATAAAAATGGAGGATGATTTTTTCTTGGGGGTGGGAGGTAGGATCTCATTCAAGCCAGCATAAATAGGTAGTGAAAATAAGTGAAAGAGAAGCTCTCTAAAGATATTGCTTTAAAGGAGAGATGAGAAAACAAGATTGAAGGCCCAAAGCAAGCTGAAAGGGTGCAAGTATACAATATATTCTTTATACTTCATGAAATGATCACTGTTTTGAAGCTTTTGAGGCTTAATCCCTAATGAGTGATGTGCCATATGATAACTCAAAGCTTCATCTCAGGATCTACCTACTCCAAACCTTTACTGCTCCTGAAGACGAAAGAACTACAACCTATTTGTCAGAGGCTCACTGTATGGAGCTCACATACACTCTTCATCACCTGCTCTGGCAAGTGTGAGAGCTTTGAATAAAACCAAAGAAACACTTGTCCAAGCACTGCCCTTTATTAGCAGAAAGCTTTAGAAAGAAACATATGACTTCTATCACATTACATCTCCATGCTAAATAAAAATGATTCCACTTTTTTGAAGCTGAAGGAAAAACAAAGGGGGGCAAGAGGGGGCAGAAAAAGGAAAGGTGGAGAGAAAAGGGGGATTGGAAACTGGACTTAGGAGAAGAGGAAGTAGCAAAACTTATAGTTGGAGGATGCAGGACAGCAGAATAATATAGCCCAAACTGCCATAAATTCAGGATGTGATCTGCTCCAACCTCAACAATGAAATCAGTTTGCATGCTACTTTTTAAATCATTCAGTCATTCTTTAACAAGATGAACGTCTGGCAAGATTCTTTACCTCTCTGCCTCCTGGAAGAGATTACATTTTGAAAAGCTCTAATTTCTGAGAGTCTTCAATATGCTAAAATGTGGGCTGCTCCAAAAAGCAGCTTTAGCTCCATATTTCAACAAACGAAGTGCGAGTGAATACACAAAGAGAAAGATGATTTACGCTCATTGTCTCTCACAGACTATTGTGGGCAAAGAATAAATGAGCAAATAAAAAATAAATTCCAAACCACCCTTTTATCTTGTTACTTTGCTGAAATGTTAATTTTAATAAAAAATATCACAGATATTGTTGGTTAAATCAGTGCTTTGTTACTCATGCATGCTTCCAGGAATGAATGATTCTCTGTAGCTAAATTCACCCTGATGCAACTCTGGGTTATACTAGATTTGATTCTGTGCTACTGTGAATCAATCATTTACCTGAAATGAGTCACAAAGCCAGAGAAAGGGTTTTCTTGTTTTCATGTCCCCTCCTCCCCCTTCCCCCCCCACCCCCCTTTTCCGTTTGTTTCCATTTTCTTCATGAAAGATATCACTGGTAGGAAATAAATCATATATTTAGCAGTTATACCATTCTAAACAAATAGTTTCATTTTCTAATTCTGAAATTGTTTAATCGGATGTAAAAAAATAGGTAGGAGAGGTAAACCAGCTCTTCTGTCAATGAATACTTTGACAAGCTTCAGTTCTGTAAATACCGAAAGCATGTGCTTACCTTTAAACAAACAGCCAACTAAAGTCAATGAGATTTAAGAATATGCTGACTTTAGCTTACCTGCCTTGTCAAATGGGGTATTTTGTGGGACCAAGTCCAAACTAAATAAACCAAACATAGCCAACCGCTTATTTTAAATGTGTTCCACTACAATCCCATACTCTCACTAAACATTTAAAAAGAATGAACACGAACAAAACAAATATATTTGTCCTTTGTAACACAAAGCCTGGGGAAGGGAAAAAAAAAAGGATTAAAATATATCTTTAAATATGTGCAATAAATATTAGATGATAGTGCTTAGCCGAATTCACACTGAAGTTACTTTTGAAGTTGCCAGAGCACTTGGTGAAACATTCAGGGGTCTGCCTGGCATTTCTGGACTCTGCTGCATTTTTCCTTTCAGAGTCTATTTCTGGTAGCTTGCTTTGTGTCTAATTAGTTTCATATATGCTGCAAGGGAACTGTACGGTGGGAATCCATCTAGAAACAAATACATCTGTTGCCACATTAACTTCAAGGTGATTTTTCATGAAGTTGGTCCTTCCTTACCAATCTCTTTCAAGCCTTGAAAGGAAGAATGGAGTTTCGAATGCATTTTTACATAGAAGTTCTTGGAAGGAATATTTAGGTCAAACCAGAAATCCTACAATTAGATTAGTATTACCTTTTCATAAAGTAGTTTTGAATTTATATATCCTGCCTAAGAAATGATATTCTGTGTAATTTCCTATATAGCTTGGGCATACCACTCCTATTTCAGCAAGATCTATTTCAGAGACAGATGCAGACAATTCTGAAAGAATCATTTATAGTATCAAGAATTCATAGATTCATTCATTTATATTTATCATTGAGGACATCTATATTCATATTTATACTCATTTTACATATCTATATGCATACATTTTAGTATCTTAGTTTCTGTCTGTATGAGGTCTAAGAGGTTTCTAACTAGATATATCAAATTAGTGGACTGGTCCTACTTTCAGTCAGCTACTGTGTTTCCGTGTCTCAATTAGGTGACTCAATATACTAATAAAAAGAAAAAAAAAAGGAAACAAACAAACAAAAACAAAAACAAACAAACAAAAAATGGTAACCTGGTCTTATAAAGAGTTGCCTTGGTTTCTTGGTTTAAATCAGACTTATTTGGATACAGTTCAGCTGAAGTTATACTAAGTTTCTTTTACAACAGCCACAGTAACTACAAAGGAATGTGTACAGATAGATAAATACTCACCTACATGATTATTAGTTACAGAAACAGATCCTTGCTGTGAAAATCTTATGGGTTAGTCTTGTATCTTAAGCAGACCATTGGGATTCCTGGGTTTGCACTCCACAAATGTGTGATCAAATTAATCTCTTTTCCATTTCCTTTTTCTTGACTATGAAGATTTTTAGATGTGAAATAGCATCAAACACAATACTTCAAATATGGTTTGAAAATAGACTTTATGAAGAGGTGGAATGGGTTGTCCAAGTTCTCATGACTAACTCCCAAAGAATGACTAATAATTTTGAGGTTTTTAACGTTAAAGATGTTCCTCACGTTAAGACAAGAAAAAGATCAGTTTCCTCATTCACAATTCCAGGCACATAATTATCTACTGTGAAAACGGTTTGTTGGTTTTTAGTGCACCACTCACATCCTGTCCTGAATACCATACTCAGAAATAGTTTGTGTGTACATTTATCTAGTCTCCTAACTGCTACATATAAATATATATATAATTACAAATTTTATAAAGAGTTTTTTTCATACTCTGGCCCCAAGTCAAATCAACCCCGCAGGGTCTGAACTCTGTGCCATGGTATAGAGAATTTATTACACCATCATGACACGCTGTCCCCACCAAGATATGCAACAAAGTCCAGATATCATAATAAGGCCCCACAAATGTATCTGTCAGTAATGTTTCTAGTTTAATTCAACAGTTAAAATATTGTACTTGGTTAAATTTAAGTATATCAACCCCTCCACAAAAAAATATAACATGAAAATATCTGTCCACAAGTGTGTTCTTCTGGGCTTTTATTCTGAGTAACCTTTACAAACCAGAAGTCATAACTGACATTTAGACTCAGAGAGGAATAAGGACAGACACAAGAACATTCCTGAAGCAGCAGACTGTACTTTCATTAATTCAGTATATATGGCAAGTAAGAAGACCCTGTCTAGAGATAACAGGGTTCCCACCCCTGAGAACTGCTTGACTGAATTGATGTAAAGATTCAGAAAAAATCTTTAAATTCTCTTATCCTTTTTCTTGAGTGGAACAGAAGATATTCAAGAAGGAACTCAATTGTCAAAATCCTTTGTTCTGTGCTTCTCACAGGAAAAAGCTTAACTGCTAAAACACCAGATCTCCTCTTGTAAGATTAGTCTTCAGTTGTTTGCACACAGCACACATGAGTCACTGGCTGAACTAACTAAACACAGAGATCTGGTTATCCACTGCTAATTAAGAGTCCTTTACCCCTCCCCTTCAATGTTCCCAGAATGTTTTGACGAATGAAATAAGAGCTTACCAAACTTGAATCTGACTATCGTTGAAAAATTCACCTCAGGAAACAGGGACTGGTCATAGCTGCACCATTATACATCTACACATTACAAGTAATGTGAATGGGACAAATAAAGAGCCCCAGGGAAATTTAAAATAGGCAAAGTTCAGTTTACTGACGAGAACTAACCTTCACAAATTAGTTCTCCGCAGCACTCCATGAATTGCAGAAATTGTCTGTAGTACGTACCATATATTCACTATGCTTTTCTACAGACAGAAGACTACTCAGTCTTCCACCTCATAATGTAGGTTCATGTACCAAAACTGTCCAAAGGTTCTGCACTCTTAGTTCAAAAAGCTATAGATAACATTTGAAGAAGCAGTCATGTTGTTCCCATCCTTAAATTGTTACATTTGCTCAGGAAGGATGGATGGTTGTATATCAGAAAAAAATAAATTAAATTAAATTAAAAGAAAATGTCATTATGTCTGGAGTCCTGTGATATTTGAGAATAAAGGGTTGAAGATATTGTTGGGAATAAAGTTACTTTCCTGCGATGGCCAATAAAAAATACTTATGGAGTAAACCGAGTTTAAATGAAGAAAAGAAGTAGAGAGCACAGAAAAAAAAAAAAAAAAAAGATATTTATATATACTATTCTGATGCTGGGAAAGGAAAAAAAGACAGTATTTAAGATCCTCCCTATATCAAAATACTGAGTTTATTTTAATTTGTGGCTAGAGGAAATAGAATTCTTTAAAAGATGTATTCCTTTAATTTATATTTTCTATTTTGTAATAACACATGAAAATTTATGGTGTTATCCTGAAATTTAAATCTATGTGAAAGTGACCCTTGAGGAGGCTTGAGAAGGTACTTTCTTCTCTCTGCAAATCTATTTCCTCTGGTAAACTCTGGCTTCCTATACCAGCTAAAGACCTTCCATTCTGCTCAGCTCCCATTCTTTATTATGTTGCAAACTATCTGGTAAAAAGACTTGTCTGATTCTCATTCCAGGGCTTTGCCTATTGATTGTTATTATTGCTGATTTATTTTGATTTTCTTTATCTTTTCTCAAACTGTCAGAAAGTCTCCCTCTCTCCTAAAACTAAGTAAGATAAGGAATATATAATAAGTTTAGGATAAGGAATACCCTTATCCTATGAGGATAAAGAAATAATATCTTTATCCTACAAGAATAAAGGAAGAAAAAGAAATAAAAAGAATAAATTCATTTCATATACTACTTTTTCCTTCTCTGGAATGGAACTTATCTGCCAATTTTGAAGGACTATTTTAGCTGGAGACCCTGAACAGTTGCAATGCTTTCGGACCCAGCTTTAAACTAATACAGACAGAGAAAGATAACTGCAATTATGGTTACTTATGGAACAAAACGTATAGAAGTACAAGGGCTGACACAATGCATCAAAAAGCACATGAAAAGTTTCACAGCCAAGTTAAATTTATTCTAGAGGCTGGAACTCCTGAGAAGCTAAAATTCCTGCTCAAAATGATGTTGAACGAGATATCTGCTGCTTCAAAGCAACCAAACCTGCATTATCTCCTGCTTGCTGCTGATACTAGACTTTAACACAACCATGACTTTGAGTTTCTCCACCATCTTTTTTGTTTCTTGAGAAAACATCCTTCAGATCACGGGGCTGTTCAGAAAGAAGCCTCAGAACCTTCTATTGAGACCATATAATTTCTGTGGTGTGAGCTTTTCTTTTCTCTCTCTCTTTTTTTTTTTTTTTTTTTTTTTTTTTGACAGAAGGAATGAATTTGCCTTTCTTTCTGTCATGTTCACATAGACTCACTAACATGCTTAGCAATCTATGGTTAGTCCTTCAACCCAAATTATTTTGTTTGAAATACCAAGCAACTGAACTATACATAGATTTTACTCCCTTTTTCTTATTTTATTTTTTAATGTCCTCTAAAATCCAGTCAATGTTGACATTTCTGATTATAATCTATAAACATTTTAAGAAATGACTCCATTGAGAGTCACAGATTTACTTACAGATTCTTATTTGTGAAGTTGTCAATGGAACAAGCTAAGATGATCGGAAAATGTGTCTGTTTTCCTGACATAGCTCCTAGATCTTTTCTGTCCCTCCTCTCTTTGGTAATAAGCTAAGTTTTAGGAAATTGTAGGAGATAATAACTATATCTTATCTGACAAATCTTTGCAGTTCTGTGATTTGAAAGAGATCTCAAGCTCAACAAGCTTAGTACTCTGCTAACTACATAGTGGTTAACATTCAATCAGCATAACAAAATGCAAAAAATCAGGGGGCTTGCTGCTTTTCTGATGGGAAGATTGCTCTAGAATGACACACATGCATTGTTGCCTTATGCACATTTTCTATTTGCCTTTTTCTTGCTAAACAAGCTAAGTATTTTCAGTTCTCCTTACTAAGGTGAGAAAAAAATGTACATATCCAAAATTCCTAAAATGTTCAGGGAGGAGTCACTAAACAATCATTTAGGTAGGAGAGACATTTGAGTGGGAGAGAACTGTTGCCTAGGAAGCCTGACACTGAAAGTGTTGTAGTGAAGGGGAAGAAGATAGAAGTGAAAGGAAGGGAAGGAAGCAGTATCATTCAAAATCTGAACTTTATCTTCCTTACTAGATCCAAATCCCTGCAGTACAAAATACAGTCTCAAAAGAGGTATTCTTATAAGGCTTCTTTCTGGAGAACCCATTGATAGACATATTTCTGCCGCAGGCAGATTTAATGTAACACATCTTAAAGAAGTGAATGCAGTTTCATTCCCTTTGCCTTCTTACTGTCCCGAGTTACTGCAACATGTGCTTTTCCAATCATGCAGAGACATGGAACATACCCAGGTGATCTACAGTTCCCTCTTTCTGCACAGTGTGGCAGCTGCAGCATTGAAGTGGCCAGGCTACTCCTGAAGATCTTTCAAACTCTGAAAGTTTACCTTGGAGAATATACCCCATGAGTAGAGCAAATATTTCCTGACATCAGTGATGGGGGGATAATGCTGTTTTGGTTGTGCACATAACTTTTTCCTTCCTGATCTTGGCCTTGGTCTTGACTGCCAGGTAGCTCTTGATTCACTATCTGAAGCATCACATAGATGAATAATTTAAAATAGGTGAGACAGAAGATAGAAATAATCTAAAAGATTAGAAATAATCAAAAAATAGAATTAAGAAAGGAAAATGAGAATAGCGATGAAGAGATTTTTGCTGAAAGAAAATGTATGACATTTCCAGGCATTTTTACTCAAAATATGAACCATTTATCAGCCACACTGCCTTCCCCTTAACTAACAGCTTAGATGAATGCATTTTTTTTTATGTTGTTCAACGACATAATGTCAAAAGAAAAGGTAATTACATTATAAATTAGCAACAAAGATCACATTAAGTAATCAGTATGATCCAAAGATTAAGGAATAAAACTTGGAGCTGAGATGTTTGGATTCCTGCACTCTGACAATGATTTCATTTACAATCTTAAGTAACACTTAACATCTCTTCATCAGAAATTTCTACTCTAATATTAGATAGCAATTCTTGTACTTATTTATGATGCATATTAAGATTAGAAAATAATCAATAGATCATATCTTCCCAGAGTTTTTCCTATACTTCTGGCATGAACCCTACAAGTGTTCACATATCTCTGTGAAAACATAATGTAATTATTGCATTAAACAAAAAGGTCATTCACTGACCCAGCTCTGTCTGTTTAATAAGAACTTTTTCTGCAAAGATAAGACCATTACTGCTATTTGTATTTAGCAACAGTGTGCGAGGCTGTAAGATTATCCTTGCCTCTCTACACTCACCAATTTTTCTTCTCCCAGAGGTGACAACCATGAAAAATACTTGCCTTGTAATACAAGACATCCTTATGATTTATTTATTATTATTTAGCTTTTGAAAAAAACTATATTAGCCATAGGTTCTATCATGACTAGCAGATAATAAATACATAAATCTGAAAGCATGAGATTTATTAAATTCATTATATTTTAACTGATTGATTTTCTAATTGCATCAAGAGTAGATAGGGGCAGCTGATTCCAGAATCTGCAAATTAATGAATCCATCACGACACAATTGTTAGGTTCTGAAGAGGCTGCTTACTAATATAAAAATCTTTGTTTATTGCAAAAGAGCAAACTGCATTAACAAGAAAGCAGAATAACCTTCCTTTAATTTTGTCCCAACTTAATCAACCAACCATCAACCTTTCATTTTATGGAGCCGTATATACTTTATCTTACAACCGAGTGTACAAAACAACAACAAAGATACTGTGTTTGAAATTCAGTCCAATAAAAATGTTATAACAAACAAAATGTTCATTAGGCTAAAATGGCAGGACCAGAAATGAAGAAATTTGACTTGAGAACACCAGTCTAAAATATCTTTAAAATGACTTATGCTTTTTGTACAACAAAAATAGACACAAAAAAATGTTTTCTATTTTTATGTTTATCAATGTCTCTTTTTTTATTTCCAATATCCCCAAAGCAGATAAAGAAGTAGTTTTGATTTGGCAGATGGAGAGAAGTGATAATGAATAAACAAAAACTACAACAACAACAACAAAAAGAAAATGATCACACAAAAGATCAAATTTTCTAAAACTGTCTATGACTTTGGCTTCCCAAAACTCAAGCACACTCCTAGTCAACCACAGTCTTGCATTTATAAGTCCAAGAACATGTGAATACAGTAGTACACAATAATTATACACTTGCCTATCTCCTGCATTCGTAAAAAGTATACTCAGACTCTGGTTGCTTTGATGAAAGCAGCAGCTCTGGAGACAACTGTCTCAAAGTTCAAGCAACAGGAGAATATGTGCAGGTTTTGTTTTATTAGCAACAAGTTCAGATATTTATTATATTTTAATTAGTAGACTGGTTTATTTTATCAATTGACTTTCATTGTATTTTCTAATATAGCCCATTGTTGATTCATAGATGTCCCCATAGCAGTGGTAAATCATGTATATCAGCATACATTTGTAAAAGTAATATAAATTGTTAGGTCCTCACCAGAACTACAACACCTTTGCAATTATATTTTTTATGTAAAACATTTTCTTCTTCAGAACACATTGCTATTTCTTCCTTTATGCATTGATATATTAAATTTTAATCTTCAGCTCCTAATCATGTCAAACAGGTTATGCAAGGACATATATTGTTTCTTTTGTTCATATTCTATTGTTTATAACAGCTAAACATTCCACCCTGCTAGTCCATTTTTCTCACTAGCAGTCCAATATTTCCACCTGTTTATAGAACCTAAGTGAAATATAACAACTTTCTTAAATTGGATAATTCTTATTGTCTCTCTTATGTACTACTTTGGAATATACTTTTGATTTTGATAACTTACTGAAAAGACTAAATCCTGCTGACATACATAAACCTGCATGGTATAGATGAATTTGCATAAAGAAAGATATGATCTTAAAACTCATATATATATATACTCTTATATATTTCTACTTAATATTCACCACCAGTTGTTAGTGAAAACTACATCTGGATTTAGCTCAAAGTCCACCTGCTAAATTTTGGTTTGATGTAAACTATGATCTGCCATGAAAATGAAATAAAGAGATGCACCTGAGACTGGAAAAATCCTTTCTTTCACACCAGCCCTTAAAAAATACTGGGTTATTAAATACTGTGTTTCATTAGAAAAGAAGATAAGTACGTTTTTAATATATTGAAATATTAGTAAAAGTATATAGTGATTTCAGTGAAATGTGGAGTTCCAAAATATGGGCTTTATATTTCTATACCATGCCCTGAGGATGAAGGACATTTTTATTAGTTTTTGTTTGTTTGTTTGTTTTGTTTTGTTTTGTTTTGCTTTTTTTTTTTTTTTACATTAGTAACATTAGTATTTCATTACACAAGAAAAGAACACATCTTTTAAATTTTCATTATATTTAGATGCCACATAACAATTTTCATAAGTAAATGCTGTGATAGATATATTTTCTTGAAAAATTAACATAAAGCACAAGTTGAAAAATAATAAAAAGTGGGACACCCTTTCCAGTTATCAGATTTATCTATAGTATACTAAACTGCATAAATGGCAGCATAAAAATATTTTTAACCAAAGTTTGCATATGTGTAGTAGTGCTCTGGAGCCAGTATGGTCCAACACAATTAGTAAAGCCCTGAAACAGCATTAAAAAGCCAAAAGGCAAGATAACAATAAGCTTCCTGATTCATATATCCCCAAAAGAACTTGGTCATAACTAGGACCTAATGCCATTCCTAAGGGGTTTCACACATCTCCACACACTAGATCAGCGAAATTGTATTTCCCATCCTGTGGCATTAGAAAGAGTCAAACGTGTGACAAACCCACTGCCTAATAAAACATCACAGCTGTTTATCTTATAAAGTGTTATTGTCTCACCATCATTAAACTCACATAATTATAACTTTGTTTTATGTTCTTTCCCTGCCATTGGAGTGTATGAGTGTGTGTGAGCTTTAACATAAGCAGATATGTGCTTTAAAAATATACCTCACTAATTATTAAGGTGCCTTTCTGGCACATTTTCATTTTTGCAAGACTGGACTATGATGGAAATTGGAAAGAGCCCCAGGAGATGACAGCTGAGGGGGACTTTCTGTATTAGAGCAGTCTCCAAGGATGCCCAAAGGTAAGAAAAATTACTTAGATACTTAGAACAGCATGATGCTTCATGCTGTTATTTTGTTATTGATGGCACTGTTACATTTTAGTATACTGTGGATTCAGGACCCACCAACAAAGAGGAAGCAGGCATCACCGGTCATCCAATAAAGCAGTTTTGTTCTCTTCAGATGGTAATTTATAAAACAGCCATTTTATATGCCCATAGAGATACTTTTCTTTGCTACTTGTGAAACGACAACAAATGAAGGAGTCTGCTTTGAAACATCATATGCCAAAAGTGACACAAAAATTTGTTGCTGCTTACATGATAGAAATATAAACAAATGAATCTTCACTTCCTATACATTACCCCAACTCTACTGGAAGGCTCCTGGAACAGATCACTGCTGTGTCAGCACTATCCAGTGTTGTATATTATGGGCATGAAGAGAAACATTCCATTTTTCTTCAGGGTCCAATATACACCTTCAATATTTGGGAAGAAGTTGCATGGAAAGAACAATAATATTGGGAAGAATAGTCCCTATGTGAGGGAAGAAAAAATAATTAAGAAACTGTTAATCCTCTAAAAAAAAATATAATTCCAGAAATACTGCTGAAATCAGGGGTCCATATTAAAAAAATAAAATAAAAATAAAATCAAGCTTTAAGTTGAAATCCTTGTTTGAAATGAAGTTTCAGTGTCTGAATATGCCTTCTTCTTTTGGACTTCCTAGCACAGTTTGTGCAGTGCCTAGTGCCATGGGATAGCAAAACTCATTGTGTACATTAGGCACAACTGTAAAATCATTATCATCTACACAGAACTGTTCCATTCCTTTCATTCCTCACTATTATTCATTTACCCTTTCCTCTATCAAACTTCCAGCTGAACGTTCTCTGTGAAATAAGAGACTACATCGGTAAATATGAACTATGCAGATTCTGAAATCTGCCAGTAAAGCATACAAGATAATTAAACATCAGCAGATGTGTGTTATTTGCTAACTAGTTCTTAAACATCAATATATTCTGGCTTATATTCTGCACTCCTCAGGCTACTTATTAAAACATAGTAATAGCAAATGTTTACCTATTTTGACATTATTTTTTAACTATTATTATAGTTTTAAATGTTTTACTTCCCCCTGGATTAAAATGATCTCTATGAGGCCAAAGTATTAAAAATTAAAGAAATTTGCTCTTAACTGATCTAATGAAATATCATCTCGGCTTCCAGTCATTGCTGCTTTTTAGCATCTTTGAGCCTGACATCAGTTTTGGATGCAGCTAAATGCCAACTATCCCGATAAACATGTACGCTACCAGCTGTGGCTCCATCTGCTCAACTAAACATTTTCACACCAAATCTGCCGGGGAAAAAAAAATATTGTTTTTGGAGTTGGTTTGTTACAACTGAAATATTAAAATCTTAACTCCAGGTGGCCCTTCACTTTTCTATTTCTCTGATGAATATATTTAGAAGAAAACAAAACCAGCTATTTATAGCCTGCCTCAAAACCACAAAATCCAACTGAAGGAATTTGGTGCAAAAAGAAGAGATTAACAAAAAAGAAATCCAGCGCTGGTAATCCTTCATTCTGTGTCTCATAGATCTCCCCCCATATGCCTACGTGACTGTGTGACCTGACCGCTGTGGAGCAGTGTCTGTACATAGTTCCCACCCCTCTGCCCCACCCTGGGGCAGACAAGGCTGGTGGTGTGTCCATCAGCCTGCTCTCAAAGTGCTGCAGTTTCAAACCCAATGCTGAAGTCATCAGTTTAGTATGTGATAGCTGTGGTGTTTCAGAGATGTTTCTAAGAGACCGTCCTCAATGATGTATCACATAGAGGTCTAATTAACTATTATTAGTGTCCCATTTTTGAATATTAAAATCTTCTTCAGAAAAGCAATAGAAGTTCTCAAGAAAAGGTAAACAACATAACACTGTGAGTTCAGTTCTTGCTTGAATATTCAAAATCATGTTATAAAGTTTTGCATGGTGATGAGAGGGTACTGGGAATAGTACCTGCTCCTGTGTTAGGGAAATAACTCGGACCTACCAAGACTAAACAAGGACCAAGGTTGAAACTGCACTAAGCCAATGCTTTCCACTTTCCACTCCCCTGCTGGGAATCCAACAAAAGGCGTTGGGCTGCTCTGACTCGGGCAGTGTCAGTGTGCAAGTCTGAGCATCTGTTGTGAAGCTCAGGTAGCACAGTGGCTAAGCAGAAGACTAATCTTAGCCATGCGAATCCCGAGAAGCCCAAGTTTTTTTTTTTTTTTTTTTTCTTCCTTCTTCTTTTCTCTCTCTTGCTCTCTCTGTATCTGTCTACATACATATATATATTTATAATAAATATTATTTTTATTATTTTTAATTTAATTTAATTTTACTTTTTACTGTACCTGCCAGGGCCTGTAAACTGCTCCTCCTGGGAATCCTTGACTACACATTCCAGAGTCTGGAGGCTAACCTTACAGTTTCATGAATAGTTTAAAAATAATGGATACAAGTCTACTTATCTTGAACCACCAGATGATTCGGACTGGTATTTGTTTTATATGGTGTCATCTTAAAAGCAAAAACTGAGCAATTCCCCACTCCAGTTAGGGCTTTTAAACACCTTCATTAACATAAGAAGTAAGAAAACAACAAAATAGTAGATGAGTAGATGACACTGTGGCTTAAAATTCAAAGTCATCCTAGTGAAATCCCAAGAAGGATGAAAAGATGTGGTGCTTCTCTAACTTATGTTAATGAAAGCGAAGAGTAATTTTATTGAAGTGAATAGAGTTTTGCCAAAATTTTCACACTAAAGCGACATCAGATACATTTAGCTCTAAAGTACTCCTTGAAAACTGAATCCACTTCTGTTTTAAAAAGTTTAATTGTATTTTGATATTCCACATTCTTCTATACTATTATGAATATTACTTATGAAAATGAAAGAAAAAAAAATCATGCTGCATCTAATAATTCCTTCTAATTAAAAATAAAAATAAAAATGTCACTCAAGAATGTGATTCAAGTAGACATGACAAGCAATCAACAGTTTAGACTTTACAACAGAAAATGCCGAGCCTTTCCTATGATTCAGCATTCATATGATTCCCTTCTGAGTTTATTCTCACTACCAAACTCTAGTAGACAGGAAATCCAAAAAGTTCTTCCAAATGCTGGAGTTGAATAATACAAATGAAACCCTTCACGAGAATGATACCCTTCACGAGAAGGGTATCCAAATTCTGCATAAAGACTTACATCTGTATATTCTATCCTTCTGGTTCACTCAACAATATCTTGTCTATATGCACTAATACAAATATATCAATAGAAAAAGAGTTTCAGATAGGAAATGATATTATATTACACTGAATAATTTTATCACCTAACAGTTCTTACCATGAAACACATCACAATCTAATATTCAGTGTTGTGGAATGTAACAAGTTAATACAACTGTGTGAAAAATAAATGTGCCTTTGTTTCCCTTCAAGTTTTTGAGTGAAGAAGCATTAGAAATAATCTCAATAATAAGCCAAGTTGTGAGAGACAAGAGTCTCAAAAATAAGCTAACTACTATATAGGTGTGCATGGAGACATAATGTGTACATAACCCATCTTACTATGTTCTGTGTTTTGAGGCTCTCCAAAAGAAGTTAAGGGAAGCAGTATAAGTCAAAGAATATGGAAGAATAGAGAGAATGGAGCATGTTCTTTTTTTTTTTTCTTTTTTTTTTTTTTTAATAGTTAAAAAATAATAATAATAAAAAGAAAAGATGAATATCCAGAATTGTATATAAAAAAAATCGGTTTACTATTGTGCAATATCCAAAATATCTGGCCTCTGGCTAACAGGAAATAATATTTAAAAAATAATCGTATTTCATAGCATTTATTTTAGTATTTTTTTATTTAGCTTCAGTGTAGATATTGCATTGTTGTCTACATCTGTTATTTACAACAGAACAAAAAGTTCTGTGGAGGAACTGTCTGTCTGAGGAAAAGCTTATGAGCCATATAATCCAGTAAGTTCTTGTAATAATGACTTCCCATCTATATATTCATATATTATAATTTGGCATATTTTCACTTTAGTCCTTTGAGTTGTACTAGTTTATAAAGCTGGGGATTTTTAAAAACACAGAAGCATTCCAGTAAAACTATAATAAATATTTCTCATCTTTTCTTAAGGAGTAGAGAAAAAGTAATATAACATCCAAGTTGTAAATTGCCTTTTTTGTTTTAACTATACATGTTTCTGTGTAACTGTATCAAGACAGAGGCAAGTCCAGGAAATTTGCATCACACAGGGAAATAAAGCAATATTTTGATAGTCATCAGATCCTCCAGGAATTAATTTCAGAGACTTTGAAGCAAACTCTAATTCTGTATGCCCTCTCCTACAGATAAGCCTTATATTTACTGTGAAGAAATCTACCGGAGAACTTCCAGCAGTGAAGCTATAAAGCACTAGGGTTTGAGATAGCCTTTTAGATATCTGGACCCAGACCAGAGAGTCTCGAAGATAAGGGCAGAGACTGAAGTTAAGACTAATTCTCTAAAATGCCAATGTCTGATGTGCTCATGGTAGTCTGAGTTGTTACAATCTTCTGTATTAGATAACTTTCCCTACCCTATAAAAACTTATGTTTAGTTACACTGTGTAGCTCTTATCCAACGGAGAAGCAGTAAATGCATGAAGCCAGTTCAACATCCATTGGGATGAGGTGCACTTTCCTATCCAAACAGGAAAGATGGACAACTTTATTTACCAGATGTTACTGTGGGGAAGTTTTAGTGTCAACACTGAATACAAAAGTACTCCTAAATTATGGTCTGCAGTGATCAAAAGAGGATATATACCTTTCACTAAGAGCTACTGTACTGGAATTGGAAACTCACTGACATATTTCCTTCTTACTAGTACCATCTTGGTCTCATCTGGGTTTACTTTCATCTAACTGTTCTTCATCTCTGAGCTGTTTTCTTTCAATCAGTTGCCACCATAGTAAAACAGGAATGGTCACAGGTCACAAAGTATAAAAGGAAGTGCATATGATCTGCATATTTTTCAAACATACCATCCAACATTTTCACACGGTAGCTCAGTATAGATACCAAAAAGAGCTAGCAATAAAACCAATTCTTGAAGGACACCAGAAAGAAGAACAGAAAGGCAGTCTGCCCTGACTACTTGTTGGATGTGTTTATCTGGGAAGAATGTCAACCATCTTAGTGAATTACTTTGGATCCTGCTACTTCTCTCAAGCAAGAAAGTATTGTCTTGTTATCAACCATGTTAAATGACTCAGATATGTCTAAAGGGATGAGAATAAATGTCTGTCCTCTCTCCACTGGCAGGAGTAGATTGGCTATTACACATAACACTATAGCCATTTTTTGCCCTGGTTTAAATTCAGATTTTGCTGGATCTAGGATTTTATCTTAATTTAGGTAATGCAGCTGGCCTTTGGCTAGCTTCTCTATGAGCCTGCAAAGAGTTTCACAATTATTCTGTGTCTGTATATCAGGACAGACAAAAAGAGATGATTATAGTTAGCTCTAGGGTGAAATGTGGAAACTGTTATAAAGCACATGGAAATACTATACAAAGGTTTCAGACAGGAAATGAATAGCTAATCCAACTGAAGCTACAGGGAGAATGAGAGGGATGTGAGACATAATTATTCAAACTGGAATTTGTTCAGAACACGGAGGTTAACACCTATCCTCTTGCAAATTGTGTCAAGGCTATAGCTGACAGGACTTCAGGTTTTAAATTCATTTGAAAAGGAACAAATCTAACCGCAAAATTCTTTTTCTCACAAGGGACAATGGGTTCAGTATAATGTACTGAGAAAGAACTATCTTCTGAATCATCCT
Source organism: Oxyura jamaicensis (assembly GCF_011077185.1). Classification (NCBI taxonomy): domain Eukaryota; kingdom Metazoa; phylum Chordata; class Aves; order Anseriformes; family Anatidae; genus Oxyura; species Oxyura jamaicensis. The sequence continues at coordinate 78,589,232 of NC_048895.1, read as the reverse complement.
TAGCACTTCTTTCAACATCTGGATCTCACTGCAGGTATCCCATTCAAGTAGTTACTCAGCATAACCTTATCCTGTTTGTTAAGTGGAAAGAAACAGCTTAAAGATGTATAACTACAATAAGCATGAGTTAAATATCCATGTAATTTAATCCTGACAGCTAACTAGCTAAATAAATAAAAAGACATAGTGAACTAAACATTGGAGAATACACCCCAGAAAATTTATAGGTTGTTTCTTTAAGCTGAAATAGGAGCAATAAGTAGGTGAATGCAGATTATTAAAACTCATAAATATACACAGTCACATTTAAATAACCAATTTTATGATGTCCAAAAGCTGTACAAAAACTACGATATTTTTGTGGGATTTTACTGATCTTTCGAGAATGACAAATCAATCTGTTAAAGGAAGAAAAATGGATTGAAAACCCACAATATTTTATAAGGTAATTCCTTTCAAGCTCGACCTTTTTGACACGTTAATTATAAGCAGCAATGGAGAACTCAATTTTCTTTTCTATTTAAGCTTTAATAATGATATATAATTAAAAAATGTACATAAGCAACTAGTATTAACATCCACATTTTTCAGAAGTAGCCTCTACTTTTCAGTTCTGTGTTTTTTGTGTCTAAAATCATGATTTTCAGAGGTGTTAATTGTCTACACGTCCAATGGCACTTCAGCTTTATGGTAACTACCCTTGCCAAGAAGTCTGGCTGGTGTCTGCTCTGTTGCATCCCTGAAGCCTGACTAACTCAACTCAGTGCAAGGTGAACTTGTGTCCTATTGCCACAGTTTCCTGCCCAAGCTTTTGAAAGGAGCAATTCCCCACAGATCACTGTGGAATATCAGGCCATGGGCATTAGTCAGTGGGCATCCAGCACCAGAAACATTCAGAGAAAACACATTTTAAAACCTTGGTTGTATTTCTACATCAACTGGCAATTATGTCATGACTTACAATCCGCAACCTTACAGACCCTCCTCCAGGGGTTTCATGACATAGAACAAGTTAATGACCCACTGCAAAATACCTCCTTATAATGACATTCAAAACTTATTTTTAGCACCTTGATTATGAATGACATGCTGCTTGTTTCATTCCCGTTAAGGTGCTGAGTCATTAGCAGAACAACATACAAAGGTAGAAACTTTTCAGATGTTAGATACATAACATTAAAAAGCTAAGACATTAGCTTCCATTTAAAGATACCACATTTAAAGATACTACAAAAGACTATGCTATTATTATTATACGTAACAGAAAATCATCTAGTTCCTATGCAATACAAAGTAAGGCAAAACTTGTTTACAGTACATTATAAGAATTAGTTACTATTAAGGACAATGTTTTTTTCTGATGGTTTTAGGGCTAGAAAGATGGTGAAGAGGGGAAGACATATGAACAGTGGCTGAAGTCATTTGGTTTGTTCAGCCCGGAGAAGAGTAGACTGAGGGGAGGCCTTCTGGTGGCCTGGAGCTTCCTCACAAGGGGAGCGGAGGGGCAGGTGCTGAGCTCTGCTCTCTGGGGAACAGTGACAGGACCCGAGGGAACATGATTCTAAATCATTAATGGGTTAATATAAACATTAAATAAATAAATAAATAGATTAAATTAAATCTTCTAACTTTAGTACCACTCTAAAATAGTATTTTGGAGTACTCCCTTTACTGACTAAAACATAATCAAATGATTTGTCCTCCTACACATTATAAAAAAAGAAGTGTTTTGGTTAAAAATAGTGAAGTCAGAATACAGTCAAATGTATTTTTAGTATCATTGATGCAGAATTTACAGATTCTTAAAAGTTAACAAATAAAACATTCATTTAAAACAAACTGGTGATAAGCCCTTGCTCTCCTTCTAAATTTATGCTATCCAATAAAACAACACAGTCCCTATGCTTTATCACTTCTGACATCAATATTAAAACAGCTACACAAACTGCCATCATTGCTTACACATCCTTTCCATCTGTTTCAATGAGAACAGTGTTCCCCTTGTTTCTTACCCCACACATAGCTATTTCATCATCTCCAGTTCACATACCATTTTCTAAACTTCTGAAATCTCAACGAAAAGATTTGGCTTTTCTATGCCTAACCTCTTTTAAGCAACAAAAAATTCCTCCATTAAATTACAGATGAAACATTTCTGAGAAACCAGAGAACATAACAAAATAGAAAGTATTTTCCTAATTAAAAATGTAGAAGTGGAAGTGTACTTTGGGATCACTGTGTCCGTTTACCTGCCATCTCAGTCAACCACCTCGTATAATTCCTTCCAAAAAAATGACTGAGCTCCATCTTAAAATCAAATTATATCTCCCACTACTCCCATCAAAAGACTGCTCCAGTATCTCCCTGCTCTGATGGTTAGAAAACTTACAATTTCCAGCCTAAATATCTCATGTTACTAAATCAACCACTTGCTTTTAACTAGTCATTTAATTAAGCTGCTATTTCATTTGTGATTTTTCCCCACATTCCCTCTCAGTGGATTTGATGGGGTCTGAATGGGGTCTGAATAGTAATCAGATGGGGTTTCAGATGGAGTATGAATAGTAATCTGTGGCAGCAAGGAATTTCCCTTTGCTGTTCCTGTTGAATCTGTCACTTGAAAGAAAGGTAGGAACAGGGGAGGAATAAAATTAGGCACTGCACATAAACATGATTCTGTGACCTAAAAGTTAGGATATTCCTAGAGAAAGGATGAAAGAAACACAGTTAAACCCATCAGTTAAAGATGGGAACCAAACCTGACTCCCATTATCACAGGCTACAAAATAAGGCAGGAGGAGCATTTCTGACCCATAACACCTCATTAACAAAAGACTGGGCCTGATCTTTTCTCTAAAAGAGCATGGATACTGGCACACTCACCTCTGAACAGTTTTTTTTTTGTCTCTCAGTATATGCCAATGACAAATTAAAGGCAGAAGGAAATGAATTATCTTAGTTTTCAGCAGGCTAACTCCAACAGCTTTTCTTCCAGCATGTTTCTTCTGAACACTACTCCTGAGACACCTGCCTTTCTACAAGCACCAGAAACAGGGAGCTGAGGGTGAAAATTAATATTATTTTTATTCCCTCCTAAATATGGACTACTGATAAAACATTCCTATTCTCTCCTGTGCTCAAAACAACACTATCCCATTGTTTCCTTTACATGAGAACTAGGAACTGTGCAACCACACATAAGAGTAGCAGGAAACTTGCCTTTCTGAACACTGGTGCCTGCATTATGAGTGCAGTACTCAGCACTCAGATCACTTCAAGCACTCTGTGTCTTTTTCAACTATATCATGGATCTAATTAGCACTTTTATGTAGAATTAAACTACCTCTTTGAGGTTTCTCCAGGCTGTCACAGGCTCACAGTGCTGAAGAAGCGCAGTAAAGATCATCTTGGGGAGCCCATGTTGTACCCACACTGCAGACTAAGTTTTATTTTCCATGTGGCTAACCTTGGACTTTTCATAAAGAAAGAATTATTTTAAACTTTAAAATATAAATGATTTCATACTTCTTAAGTAAAATCTAAGCAAATTATTTTGTGACATCCAATCTAAAGTTTAAATATCCATTAAAAACAAACAAACAAACAAACCACAACTGATCTGTAGTCAATTGCCATTAATGAACCCATTACTAAGCCTCTGGTTTCAAGCTTCTTTTTATTTTTTCAAAGACTGATGGAAGACAGTAAAGCAAGAACAAAAATACAGCAGCTAATGCCACAAAAGTGAAGAAGTTACTTTCAACTCTTATGAGTTTGAGCCTCATCTATTTTATTTTTTCACAGTTAATCTCTAAAGATATTACACTATATTAAATCTGCACCACTGACATATTTATCTTGAGATTTTCTATGTATGCTCATGACAAGAAAAAATAAGGAAAGAAAAAGAAAAAAATCAAAATTCCCCAAGACGTTTCATATGATGAGTACATGAGTAATTTTCAATGCTCAACCTCGTACCAAATTCTAACTACTTGCATATTTTGCTGTAAAAGATTTGTGTGGCAGTACTTCAAATTTATAACCTCTAAAAAAAATAAATATCAATAATAATAAAGGCTTTTATCCAGTGTAAAACCTGTAATTGCCTTACTTTTTTTTTTTTTTTTTTTTTTTTTTTTTTTTTCTCTACCCTCCTCCCCCCAAAATGGATTTAATAATATAATTAGTGTTGGTCACCTAACATGATCATTTTCCAAAAGGTCAAAATATACTTTATAATGGTAATTTTAGGTATTCTTTTTGTGAAATTGCATTTGAGACAATTCAGTGCAATAATCTATAAAGGAGCATAACAGATTTATGACAGGTTTTCCTACAGTAGCCTGCATTTCAGTGCAATATGTGGGCAGAAGAAACTGAGCAGTTTTATGTCCAGAATTTCTAGAGTAAAATATAACAATTATTATTCTGGCTGGAAATGGATACAAATTACGGAAAAAAAAAAAATAATAAAAACACCTAGAGAATTTCCATTAAAAAAAAAAAGTGAAACAAAAGATTCTCTGAGATTTTTAGTAGCTTGCATACATGCAAATAACAACTACTGATGTCTATGAAATCATGAATATTGTCAAACAGAAAGTAATATATGTAGTTGAACAGATAAGTCAGAAGTGGTATCACCTACTCACTTCAAGGTTAAAAGAGTAATGCAAATCCATATAGGTCCCTGATGATCGAGGTAGGACTAACATATTTTCACCTTCCCTAATAGAACTGCTTTGGTACAAAATACATTGTCCTGTGCTGTCATGATGTATGACTCATATTTAGAAATCTGACAGTTCAGGAGTACATTATAGAATTACATTAAACTGAATACATTTTTGTGCTGCACAGGAAAAGATAAAGAGGACCCAATTTCTGTCTTATTTTTTTTTTTTTTTAAATAATATTTTTGCTCTATTTTCTTACTTCAGTGGTGTAAAAAAAAAAAAAAAAGGGAAGAAGAAGAACAACAAAAAAAAAAAGGAACAGTAGTATTTACTGGACTAGTAAGTTCTATTCTGTCTGTTTCAAAAAACATGTGGAAGATGTAACTCTATTCCATACAAATCCTAACTGCTTCACAAGAATATGGACTATATTAATTGATAGTGGTGTCAGCTAAAACCCTTATTTATAAGAGCAGTAACATTAATTTTGAAAACCCTTGGAATTTGACGTGTAAGTGAATTGCAATGTTTTAACTTCTATGCAATATTAATGAGTTAAGTGACTGTAAAATGCCAAAAAAAAGAAGAGGAAGAAGGGAAGGGGCAAGGAGAGGGGCTGGAGAATGGAAAGGAAAAAAGATGAGAAAAAAAGAAAAGAAAAGAAAAGAAAAGAAAAGAAAAGAAAAGAAAAGAAAAGAAAAGAAAAGGAAAGGAAAGGAAAGGAAAGGAAAGGAAAGGAAAGGAAAGGAAAGGAAAGGAAAGGAAAGGAAAGGAAAGGAAAGGAAAA
>NC_048895.1:78541874-78578766 GCF_011077185.1 Oxyura jamaicensis | reverse complement strand
AGAATAGAAAAGAAAAGAAAAGAAAAGAAAAGAAAAGAAAAGAAAAGAAAAGAAAAGAAAAGAAAAGAAAAGAAAAGAAAAGAAAAGAAAGAAACTTCAGGTTACGCCATATAAGGGTAAGGATTCCTTAGTCCTATGGTGACAGGATAGTGCAAAGTTGGCCACAAATCTCTGGAATGTGTAGACAAGGAATTCATTTAATAACTTTATCCATTCTTGATTGTTCTGCCTTTGCTCATCATCACCTGGGGTTGTGGGAAACTGTGCTCAGTGTTTGCCTCTAAAATTTACTCTGTGGTAGCCACTCTCATTAAAGGTTTGAATTTGCTGAATGTCTACAGTTTTATTTCTGGACTACAATTGACTTTAGGTGTATTCCAAATGAAAAATAAAAATAACAAAATTGGTCCCTAGAATTTAGTATTGTTTGTTGTCCTTTGCACATACGTTTGTTTGATCTTAGAAGACCATCAGATTTAGAATTGTTTACAATTCTAATTAGCAATTATAAAATTCTAATTAGCAGTTATAAAAAAAGCTAAAAATGTATGCCCATACTTTTGAACAACCTCTCGAGCTTTAATGGTGTTGTGATGCGGCAGAAAGGTGACACCTACGTTTTGGAACACCATCACTATAAAAAAATCCTACATGAAGATATAGAGCAATGGTGATTGTTTCCATAAAATTATTTCTCTCATTTGGAGATGTGGGGTGAGATAAAATATGAACCATGAAAGAGAAATTTAATGTGACCAGTCTTGTTATTTTAGAGTACTGTGTGAGCAGCTTATTAACCGCAACAGGAACAGATCTTTCCAGGTGCAATTAGGGAATGGAGGAATGCATCAATATTACAGTTTAAAACCTGCTATATTAAAGACCTGCTTTTGTCCCATGGCATACTTATCTAGAACATTGCATAAGGATTCATAAGGATTAGGTTGCCAATAAAATGTCATAATGATTAGTGATTAAAAGCAAAGTTCCAGCAAGAACAAACTATTTCAGAAAAGTCACAATCTCAGGATTTTTAAATAAACATGTATATTGTTAAAATATCCTTAAGGGCTAATCCTGTTACCTGCTCACTGAATCCTCCAGCCAAACTCCATAGGACCTAAGTTTTCTTAAAAAGCTATTGATATACTGGACTAGTCCTGTTCACAATTTCTCTTTCATTACAGTTCCCAGGGAAAACACAGAGGGACAAAAAAGTCTGTCAAGGAAAGTTTACAGATATTCCAGTCAAGAAGAATTTGGCCATTTCTGAACAAAGAAGACCAACAGCTCTAGATTAACATGAAAAGAATGGTTTAACTCCATTATACATTAAAACAAGAAAAAAAAAAAAAAAAAAAAAAAAAAAAAAGCAGGAAGATTGATAACTTCAACCTATCTTAGCACTTCTATTACCACTAGCAAAATAGTATCTATACACAAATGGATTTTTCTTCACAATGCTCCTTTGATGCAAGGAACTCCCATTATCCTCATTCTTCTCATGAAGAACAGCAGAATGAAGAGATTAAGTCATTTATCCAAAGTAACACAAGATGCCTATGGGACTGACTGTGTAATTTATCATGGAGTCCAGTGGCTTAACCAGTAGACCATTCTTCGTCTCAACTGACAGAGCTGCTGTACATTCCCTTAAATGACCTTTCAAAATGGCTATTTTGTACATGCTTTTTGCTCTATCAGCATTCTAAAAGTTGTTAAAGCCACGGTCTTGAAGAAAGACTACTTAAGCACCCTATACCTTGTCTCAACATCAGCTGTGACACTTGAGAACACAAATACTTGTCAGACAAAATATTGTCTTTCTCTTCAAAGTTAGCAGCAAAGCTAAAGCTTGGCAGTAGGCAAAGATCCTTCATGCTCTGCAAATGACCATACTTTAATAAAGTCCTTTTGAGTTTTTTGTTGTTGTTGTTGTTGTTGTTTTGTTTTGTTTTTTTAAGGCTTTTTATATTCCTGTGACTGAAAACAGTTACTATAATAGCATTATGGAAATCTAAATATATATGGCAGGAACCATTACATGAGTACTAAAATGTTATTTCCTGGCAAACTGCAAGCAAAAATAAAGAGATCGGTTTATCATTTGGTAAAGCTGCATGAAAACAAAACAAAACAAGGAAGTTGATTTTTTTCTTTTTATATGCATGAGACCAGCAATCGTTCCAGGACACTGGGTCAGTAACTGCCTCTAAGGATTCCAAATAATTAAAATATGGTATTTAAGGAATAAACTATCTTTATCCAGAGAATATGTACAATTACAAATTCTCTCTGGTGGTACATCAGCAATGTAAAATTCTCCAGCTACTACATTCACCTGAAGGGATCATAACCAGGAGTGAAAAGTTTACTAGATCACACTCCTTTAATCTTACCTTCTCTTTTGGGTGACTGCCAAAAGCACTGCTTATGATGATGTTTATGAAAAAGAAAATGAACTGAGATCACCATTTAAATACTACACAGTTCACAAACAACTGTCATATGGTAACAATTTTTGGTCACTGCTTGGGTTGACTGAATTTGAATTAGTGAGCTAAAGGTGAAAGTTTCTGGTTCCAGGATCAATCTCCATACTGTTAATTGTTTTCATTTTCTGAAGTTCAAAATGGTAGAAGTGAGACTTACATGGCCTCTGCTTTTCATCCAGTTAAATATTTTCAGATATTTTTTCTCTTAAATTATTTCTAAGCATAAGACACAAATATATTAAATTTTCTCATGTGTGGAAAACTTAAAATCAAATTATTATTATTATTATTAATGATAATAATAATACTTATTATTGTTGTTGATATTATTATTATTATTGATAACACTCAAATGTGAAAGCAAATTTTCTGATAGATAATCAAATTTTGATATTAAAGAAATCCTGCAAACAGTAAAGAAGAAGCAGTGCTACAACTTCAATACTGCCTTTGTAAAACTGCTAATTTTAAGGGGTTTTATTAAGGGTATTAAGGATATCAAGCAGCTTGTTTTGACTAACTTAAAGCAATGACAAGAAAGAAAAATCTTGCTATCTTAAGATTTCATAATTTCCTTTACAAGTTTCATACTTTCTTAATTCTATTGGAAAACATTTTTCTAATTCAACAAATCTGTTCTGTACTCAATAAATGAACCTTAAACAAAGCACACATTCTTATCAGCTTCTGTTGTAGAGTACATTTATTTCCATAGTCTAGAAAATGGACCTGTGAAAATTCACATGGAATTCACAAGTGTATTTGAGGTAAGATGTTTCTGTCAAAACTTTTGTAAAATTTAACCTGTAAAAAATGTTCTTTGCAGGGTGGGAAGGGAATTGAGAGGAAACAGAGGAGATAAGACACTTTCAGAAAAATTGTGAAGCAAGTTCAAATATAGACGTAGTATGTCTAATGTATAGGCAACTGAATAAAACTTTCTCACTACAGTATTATTTATTTTCACTCATGAAGATAGTTTTTGTTCAGCTTTCCAAATACTTTAACTCTTTACCATTTTTAATGAGACAGACATAAGAAAAAAAATAATAACTTCTACAAATTTATTATCAGGATATTTAATTTGCTGATTCAAAAGTACCTTTTTAAAGGTCTGTCTTTCACCCACAGAGCAATGAAACACAAACCTGAATGCAATTGCAAATTCCTGTTCTGATACTGGGAGGAATTCATCAGCTCTACAAAGAAACTTTGGCATACAGAGTTCATACTGTAAAAGCTATACATTATTCAAGAGTGAAATATTATTTTTGTTACCTAGTTTAATGACGTGGTAACTATTTCTTCATAGACTGATTGACTTTTATGATCTTTGCTATTTTATCATTGTATTAACCACCATTTTCTACCAGTGCCCTTTCCTGCTCTACATTGTGCAAATCTCAGCTGTGTCAACCAAAGCAATCAGACCACAACATTAAAAAAAAAAAAAAAAAAGAAGAAAAAAAGAAAAAAAAAAAAGACCCAAGATTTGTTTGTTTCATGGCCTATTTGGTTTAAAAACAGACCCAATGCCCGTTCAAGCACATATAATTCAGAAGGCCTGCCTGCCAGCAATAAAGACTGAAATTGGATACTTTGTGAGATTAATTACCTAGATAGGGCATGATAATGCTAGTCAAATGGGAAGGTAATTAAAGTGCACCTTCCATGAAAATTATTCATTGCTGATGGATCAGGTGACAGATAAATCAAAAGGCACTTAAGAAAAGCTACAGGTTAACTTGTGGAAGGCCTTTCCTCCCTGCCAGTTGCAACAACTATGACTGTTGAGTGTGGCTCCACGGTGTTGTTCCCATTCTAAGACAAAAGGCAGGACTGTAATGCAGCCTCTGAGAAAGAGGAACCCTCAGAGAAGTTATCAGCATTGTGCCTGCAGACAAAGGGTCAGCTAGAGTGGAACCAGTCGGCTGGCACTTTTCGGATTACTAGATCTTTCTGCTTGTATCCCATAAAGGAGTATTGCAACCGTAAAAGGCAGCAAGTGATGAATTAATAAGTTGACTAGTCCCCCGGGTGCAATCCTTATAGATGGAGGACATGCTGCAGTAATCAAATGGGGTTATAAATTGTGTACATTGAATGGCACAAAATACGTCTCACTTCATCACTGTTAAGTCAAGACTTCCTGAATTTGTCATTAACTCTTTAAGTTCAATATATTTATTTAAACAGTAAAAGTAAGAGAAAGAGCTTACAATAACAAAAGGGCAACTGATACTACCCAGTGGGATATACAGTCTAATGGAGATCAGTGACTCTTACTTTATAAAGCGACAGGGGTCAAACTGTACTCCTTTTACACCAAAGGTGCCCTTGAGATGTACTGATTAAGTTGAAAACATTCAATTAAATGCATTTCTGAACTCATAAAAAATACGGGATAAAATCAGTTTTTATTACTTGCTTGTGCAAATTTCTAAGTATCTGTTCCCTAATTGAAAAAAAATAAAAAAATAAAAAAATTACATGCACAAGTATTTCCCAGATTTTAGAGGAAATGTAAAAACTTTCTCTGGATGTAACATTTGATGATTAAAATGTGTGAAAATGGATAAGTGAGTAATTACCTTCTTATCTCAATGGATTTTTGAGATCACAACCCTCTAGGTTGTGATCTAACTTTTCAGTGGAAGTTAAATGAAAAGAAAATTTATTCTATCCTTTTCTTTATTTTAAAAGCAGTAAATAGCCATTTTGAAGGCCTTAGAAGCCTGCCAGGTTTAAAGAAAAACCTAAAACGGCCTTTGAGTCAGAGCACAAATAAGCAAGAAGACCTTTGAAACCCTCTGCTTAACTTCTTTTCTCCAAAATATATTTAAGGTTTTCCCAGATTTTGAAACAACAATTCTGCATATTTCATAAATAACTTCTAAACTATTATTTGTGTCCTCTGATTTTTTTTCCCTTCCCAAGGCTTCATAATGTGTTGTTGAAATGAAAATTTAAATGAATACAGAAAACTAATGTAAACTTTTAAAATATGAAGTCCAAACCAAAACCCTTTTTGTATGTCCAATGTTAAACCATAAACAGAATTTCAAAACAGAATTTGTGGCAATGAGCGTTACTGTTCCCATTCTGCATAAGTATTCTGTATTCACAGGAGTCTATAAGAAAAGAGGCTTGGTAACCATTCACTATCTTCACCATACTTGGTAGAAGTGGTATTTCCCTCAGGAAATGAGTTTTTGCTGATTTTGTGCATAGTTTTGTCACTTTAAAATTAGCCTATTACAGTACTTTCCAATAAGTTAAGTTTTATAGACCTCTTAATCTATAAATACAGCTCAGCAAACTTAGTGAGCTGAAACTATTAAACTAAACTGTGGTAGAGTTGAGGATGGGGTATACACACGTTTGCTCATGCTGTTAGTTCATTAGCATGGTTAGCCTGTTGGGCACAGATTTAGCTTAGCTGCCTCCCTGCTAGACACAATTCTACAGTCAGAATGGGCCAAGATTCTTCTCTGGTGGGCAACCTCAATGTGGACACACAGTTTGGGGAGATAAACAGGTATAACTTTGCAAGCACCATCCCTGACCATGGACCCTAGCCTTATTTCTGTGGACATAGCTTTTGCAAACAGGGAATGCATGCTTCTTTAGGGTTTCACTGTCTGTCTGCTAGTATCCAAGGAGCATTTGAGCTCTTGGTTTTGATCTATAAATTGCTAAGCGGGATAAGATTTTTCTGACTGAGAGATCACCTCCGTCCTTTACTTCTGCTGTAGTCAGCAAAGGTGTGAAAGGTAGTTTCCTCTTTGGCATCTAGAAATGACTCTCCAAAGCATCACGACTGTGATAATATTCTGGGAGCCTGAGGTACCTTCTCAAGCAAAGGTTGAAAAACTGCTCCCAGGAGGATGGTGAAGGAGTTCACTTACTCTAAATTATTGCACATGGAAGGTTATCTGTTTGTAATTATTCTGTGCCACTGCACAGCTGAGCTAATTTATTGCCTTTACAAACGTATATAATGCTGATGGGTGGTCATCATTGCATTATTGTAGGTAAGATAACCTGTAAGGCACCTGCCTCATAACTGCTGTTAAAGTAGAAAGAAATCATAGAATAAATAATTTACATTTTTGAAACATTTTAACATCAGTGCTGTAAACTGTAATCAAATGAAATAACCTTAAAGACACACCTGTACGTGCATATCCTCACTAAGTATCTCAGCTAATTCTGCCAATGGTAAAAAAGCTTCAAACAGTCTTAGTAACGTGAATTACTATTAGAAGTAGCAAACTATTTTTAAGGAGTCTTAAAATCCTGAAGACAAAAAAATATATATATTTTAATGTATTTGTTAAGTATTTTATTGAAAATAAAAAGAATCATGTAAATATTTACTGTTAACACTGTGGCAGAAATTAACATTTGCATATATGAGGGTGGGAGGAAGGGGGCATTCATGGCATTTTACTTTTGGCAGTTAATTTAGGTGACTAAATAGGGAAGGTAATCTAAAGCTTCCTCTGTAATTAAGGATGAGTCAATGCACAATTCCTAAATTTGGCTTCTGTTCCAAATCACTCCCAAAAGAAACTAATCAATCTCCACTGACTACAACAATGTAAATATCCACCAAAGATTTAAATGCTAAAGTTTAATTCCAACATCAAAGAGCAGAATGTTTAGCCCTAAAATGTTTCAAGAAATTAAATCTACACAATATAAAGCGCAATGACAGGTTTCCCTTTTCATTACTAGTTAAGCTGCAATACGAATACTTAGAACTAAGGGTGAAATTCTGATTTCAGCTACACAGGGGAATATTTGGAATAATTCCACAGGAGGTCCACAGAGAGAGATCATTAGAGCATTGGCTCTGAAATATTGCCATTGAATTCCTCATTTCACAGGCTTGATTAGAGGCTCTATGAACTTAAATAGACTTTTTAGTGAAGTAAATGGCATTTCTCCACATAAGCATCTGAGTTTACTGGCTCTGAACCTGGCCTGCTGACTCAGCTGCTACTATGAAAAGAGATTGGGTGCTATGAAGAAAAATGAGCACTCTGTGACACAGTAGGAAATGTGGCACTCAATAAGTAGAAACACTTAGATGACAGAGACTGTCAGAAGGAGAGATGCTAGACACATCCATCAGCAAGTCTGAGAAAGAAGATACAGAAACTTGAGAGTCTGCTTCTGTAAATGCAAACATGAGTGGAAACCCCGGATTCAGTAGACAATCCCGTACAACTATGGACTGTTGAAGCATAGGTAAAAGTTTAGGAGAGCCATTCTTAATATGAAAAGCTATGAATAACAATGGCAGGACCTGTTCTTAGAGCTCAGTTCAAAGAAATTGAGATCTGGCTTAAAAAGTCTGGAAAATACAGTAGAAGAAAAAAAAAAAAAAGTTGCAAATATGTATGTGCATCTCCCCCTCTTCTCTGTCTTGTTCTGCCTGTACATAGCTGAAAGAAGATGGAAGAGTGATGAGAAACACCCCATTTTGCACTTTGCAGATTTCTTTCATTAACATTAGAAAAATTCCAGCAATTTTGTGAATAATTTTCTTACAGTTTTCTGTGTTTCAAGTGGATTCACTTATATCTGATACAGGATTTATCTCATTCAGTATGGTACAGGTCTTCACTGGACCGCTAACTTCATGTAGGAGTTTAAGATTTCTACCATTCTGTCAAACGTAGTTAAAAATGATCAAAAATTGTTGAAAGGAGATGAAAGAAAATTGTCCGAAGAGATACACAGATAGCATACTCACACAGCCTGGTCTCTTTAGGAAACTGAACTAAAAATAGCCTTTTCTATATTAGCATATTCACTAAAATGGTCTAAGTCATATGAATTATCCTGCTTGCTGTGTAGATTATCCTGAAAATTTAAGAGTACAGATGAAAAATCAGCAAGTTTTGGAGTTTAAACTACAGCTGTCATTTAACCCTGCTTTATTTAGTAGGTTGCTATCACGGTCTTAACAAACTACCTTCTGGAAACAAAATGAAGTTTGTTATAGGCTTGAATTTAGGACATTTATATTGGTTTAACAATAAGAAGATTTCTGTGTAATTTTCATGAGCATGATTTAGTTGACTTATGTTCACAGGCAGACATAGTTATGTAACTATGCTCAGACAAATGTCTCTGTTCTTTATCTTCTCTATTCTACTGTAGTTAATGACCAAATATTGTTAAAAATTGGGACACTAATTATCTGATGTCGACATGTTATGGATAATTAAGAATTGCTCACTCTGAAGCCACGCTAATTGTTTTTCACAGGTCTCCTTCTCTTGTCCTTGTGTCCTCAACAAGGCAAGCAGCTACAGGTTTGTGCATACATCTCTGTCACGTACTTTGTCACAGAACATACATCATCCTTTCTGGCTCATCCCCGATTAATTTTGCTGGTTTGCAGCAATTATCTCTCCCTTTGTGACTGACCTCCTGGTAAATGGAGTGCATGATAGCTGGGCAATTTTTTTCTGTGTAGTTTACCACTTAATTGATCTTTGTTGGCTGTCCACAGTAGCATATACTAAACTTAAGTCATAAAATGTTTGAAATTGAGAGAAAGTGGTTACCATTTTTTTAACAATTGTAGTTGACAGCTGTAAAAATCAGATCTTGATGACATTCTCTCATTTACCCTATTACTTGGATCAGTTGGTTAAAGCTGTTAATGATCCGCTTGGATCAATGTCTTTTGCTTGTAGCTATAATTTACTGCATTGGTGGATTAGTACAGGTGTTTTCATAGATAGCTCTGCATCATTCCACCAGACTGCTGTCTACATCAAATTTTCTTCCATTCATCACTAACAAAGCAAAGAAAAAAATAATCAGCATCTCCTATCTTAACATTAACTATTGAACTGAGGACAACACTTTTATTGTAGTCAATTTACAGGCTTCAACCATGGTTTCCTCAGTAAATTGCCCTAAGAATTTCCTGTAGAAATAGATACAATGATATATTTTGACTATACTAGGAAAGAACTACAAAAATGCCAAACTGCACAAAACAATTCATAAACTAAAGAGTAGTAGATATAACTGTTCAATTAGGAACATACCCATGGAGCCTGCGCTGTTTGTATCACAAGCAAAGCCAAAGAAACTACACAGGGCAGCAAAATGTCAGAGATGGCAAAAATTGTCTAGTCGTACTAATTTCTGGGACTATTCCAGCACCTGGAGAATCTGCGGCTGCCTGTGGAGACGTCATCACTGGTAAGTCATCAATGGCTATCACTGTTATGTCTTCTCTTCTTACTACCCCACTAGCATTAGGTGGATCAAGCCCAGCACTTCACAGACCTTTACTTTGCTCTAGCTTTACAGACAAGATTGGCTACCTTCAGTCTTGCCTGCCAGGAGTGAACCACCCATTCTTGGGCTATCAATACTCCCCAAAACAGCTGGAAAACTGTGGACCAGAAATGAAAGATTTGTATTTTTCACCTAATAGCCTGTTTAGCAAAAACTGTGTTTTTCTTCCTAAAAAAAAAAAAAAAAGTAGGCTTGGTTGCACATGCAACAAATAAAAAGTAGCTGAATATAAAATATGATCTGTCCTGAAAGAGGAGCAGCAGAATCTCTGACTATATTTCTAATGAGAATACATACATAAAGCAGACTGGAAATACATTGTCTTAAAATGCTGGACAAATCTACTTGGCGTCTCTTCCTAGACAGTTAATTATGAGACTGAACCTCAACACTAAGTGGTGGACTGAACCTTGCTTTAAGCTCTTGATTTGAGACATTCACTGCCCCTTTACGCAGCATGTTTTTGGCATACTAACTACACTAGCTGTAATAGATTCACCACAAAGATCTTTCAGCTATTAAATAGGTACCAATGTGAGCAATCTTTCCCATCTAGATAGAAGCTTCACACATAGCTATTCTATCATTTAAGCTTAATGGAGAAACTTCTTTAGCTCTCCCTGTTATAAGCTGTATTCTCTCTTTTTAAGATTTCCACAGGAATAATTACAGTGGGCTGGCTCATTGCCATACTGTCATCAAATGTTTCACTCTACAGAGATGTTACAGTTGAAGAATTTTTTAATTTAGTACATACAAGCTCAATTAGCATTTCAGTTATGATGGCACTTATGTATTTGCAATAGCACCTTTCAGTAGTGTTCATTTCTCATTGAAAAGCATCTGTGCACTTAGAGGATTTTGTTTGTTCTAGTGACAATGGCACTTGAATTCTTCAACAGGTCTGAAAGAAACCCTCAAATATTAGAAAATGCAGGGTCAAAATATCTAATGTCTTATTTCACAATAACTATGATTTTGAATCCTTTGAATTCGTTCTAGGCAACATAACAAACAGATGAAACATCTTAATAATAAATTACGCTACTGAAATATGTTCTTAGAACTCATGAGTACAGAGGTTTTTGTTAGATTAATTTAAGTAATTTATATTATTCTGATGTACTGATATAAAGATTTCAGTTTTGTTAATTGAAGGAGTTCAAATCTATTTTGTAAATACTGAAAAGCAAATCCTCCTCAAGCTTTTATTAGTATCACAGACAAGCATCACTATTAGGTACCAATGAGAAAAAAGAACCTCCACCAAACAAACTAAAGACAGTTTTGAGTACATTCATGACAGGATCAGAACAGGCTTTCCCTTTTACCAGTTTCTCCACTGTACTTCTCTATTCTTAGGCCTATATATAATCATCCCACTATTTTGCCTAACAGGAATTCCTAAGGAAATTCTAAAGTTTCAAAACAGATATTTATCTACTTTTCACAGTCATCCACATGAAATTGTTTTGGAAAAAGAATGACATAGTTGGCCAGTATCCCAAATAAATAGCATTGCATTCATTAAATCCTACTGGAGATGTTCAGCACTTAGATAGATACTTCATCCAGATATCATACTACAGTTAACAGGAAGTGGAAGAAGGAAGATTTGGAGATGGAGTTCTGCTGCCAAAATCAAATATGTGAAACCTTTCTTTGCATGAGATAACTAGTTACACTAACTGTGTATCAGCATATATAAATGTATTGAGCAATTTCTTGTTTTTGAACTGCAGGTATCTTGAAAGCCTTTGAGTTAGTCCAGGTCTTTATAGCACTAACTGTATAATAAATTGCATTACACAAATTGTATAATAAAGCACAAGTACTGTTTAGCTCTCATTCAGTCTAAAAGGACCTACCACCATGAGATGCAATCTAACTACGGATGAAGGAAAGAAAAAGCAAAGGGCTAAAAACTCACCTACGAGGAGTCAGAAGTAGAACTCTTATTTCACAAACCTTTCTGGAAACAGTCATAGAAAATGTGATACTACCACACACAATTTTCTTTTCAGCATTAGGTTTAGATTTTCATCACTATTTTTAAAAAAGACAATTGGAGTAACTGAGGAGATGTCCATCTGAGGAGATGTTCAGTCTCTATTTGTAACATTAGAACAAAAAGCATCTCCAAGTCTCCTATTTCACCATGGCAAACAAATCTCTCCTTTCTTAGGATAGATTGTACTTCATATCACTTTCTTCCTCAAGTACATAGTTACTTGTTTTGTAACTGGTGGAAGTCTGCTTTAGTATCACATGTTTGACTGTGATGGCATAACCTGCTATTTCAATAGTCCAGTGCATGGGAAAGTAACAGCCCTGTGGCTGTTACACTCCTCACAGCAGGTTGTTACCAAACATTTAACATACCTAGCAACTTGATCTGTCTATACCTAAATCAGAGCTTGGGCTGTGTGAAGCTGAAGCTTTACTGTGTCTTTGTGCAGCTGAAAGCTCTACTGTAGCTTCCTACTATGTTTATATCCAAATATTGTAAAATTCACAGTCTCTACTAGAACAGTTTCTTGGCAAAAAATAATAATAATAATATATTTTTTTTTTTTTTAAATGATATCTGTTTCTAAAAAACTTTTATGGTAGAGCTGGACAGGGGAGTTTTGATACCCATTTGAAAAACAAATTAAATCACATTTCTAGTATACTTGAATAAAAAATTAAATTAATTCAGCCACAAACTGATGTGCAAAAACAATGCTACAGTCAGAGTCAAAATGTGATATGAAGTTTCATTTCAGGATGACAAAGTGCCCATTGCTTTGGTTCCTTTGTGTTCTGATAGAGCATAAGGTTCAAATCCTGCTCCTATTGAAGTCAATGACAAAACTTCCATTGACTTCAGCGGTGCAGGATCAGACCCTAAGCAACACAGCTAAAATCTGTTTTCTTGCTTCCTCTCCTATCTTTCAGTGAAAAATATTAGAACAAATTAGAACTAAATATATTAGAAAACAGCAAATACTCTCAATGGCCTATTCTGTGGTAAGTTTTTTGTTTTGTTTTGTTTTTTAAAGACATATTGCTTATTACTTAAAGTTTATATATCTATATATATACATATTACATATATGCATAAAATTGTCAAAACTAGGTATCAGATATGCCATAGTTTATTATAGTCTATGTAACAGTTTCCTTCTTTGTGAAAACCCTAAAAAACAAGCAAATAATAATAATAATAATAAAAAGTAGAACTAATCTTACAATAACACCCAACCTAGCAATTCTACAGTATCTCTATAACCTTGTGGATTTCACTGCATTAAATATGACCTGATATAATCAGTGAATGAGCAAACTGTTTTCACCAATCTGATGGTATTTGCTATACAGAGACTCGAACTCTTATTAAGTTTTTATCCATCAGCTTAATTCAGGAAAAAAATTCAGTTACTAGCTCCTGTCAAAATATCTGCATTATTAGCCTAGGGTAATGTGATTTGAGACCAACAGACAGTCTTAGTACACAGAAATAAACCAATCCATTTTTGAAATATATTAAAAGGACATATAAAAAATAGAGAAATAATAACTACCATATGATCATTTTTACTTTACTTTTACCCTTTTAAACAGGTGGCCATGGAGTGCAGAACATTTACAGTAGAACTGTGTTGTCTGCCTACTAGTCCAGAATAAAGCTAAAACAGATTAGAATTTATCTTAAATATTATTAATAATAGACACTGATATCTTTGTAGCTCCCATTAATAAACCAAGCAAAATGGAAACTCAAAGAACCATCATTGTAACATATGTGCTTCTAAGAACCACAATTTAATGCTAGTGGTTAGGAAAAATGAGTTTTTAAAAGCGTCTTTCTACAGGAAATAATTTTCCCAGGAAAACGGTTGGTTAGAAAGAAAAGAAAAACATGGTTTTTATAATTTGAGTTATTTTTAAATGAAGCAATGGTTTGAAGTATGTATAGAGATAATGTAATTCTATCAATGTGGGAAAGCTGATCTGAGGTTAAAAGCTGGAAGATGAAGCATAGCTCAAAAAGTAGTCACTAGCGGGAAATCAAATGAAACCTGAAGCCAAAGGAAGTCCATTGAAATGGGAAAACATTTCACCAATCTGATGGTATTTGCTATACAGAGACTCGAACTCTTATTAAGTTTTTATCCATCAGCTTAAGTTGAACACTGAAGCTATTTGCAATAAGCCATCATGTATCACCAGACATGAACATTGGATGGAAGGCATAGATGAAAGTAGATTAAAACAACATGGAAGCAGATTGGGAAGATACTACAATGGTCTGGGGAAAGGCAAAAAGTGAGACTAGCACTGAACAGTGAGGTCAAAGTGACTGGGAAAACCATAGGCATAAATCTTCTTGATTGCTGCCTTTTGCTGCACATGGCTAAAGAAAAGTCAAGTTTAAGTGAGACTGACAGGGAATAGCAAGCAAACAGATGGTCAACAGAGTGGAGACTATGACAGAGAGACTTTCAAAAATGAGTAGAGATAATTGGTAGCTGGGAAAAATGAATACAGAGGCAAGGAAGATAAAAAATATGAGTAGCAATGAGCAAAGCATAATTTGAGTATGTTTTCATACTCAAATTCAAAGCATCTCTCCAGTTCAGAAAGACTTTTGAAGTACCTAAGAAAGGCAGAACCCATCACATGCTTTCATTCATTTCTTCTTGCCATATAAATCACTGGTACTCCTACACACATAGGTGTGACTTTATAGCATGTGATGTTTTTCTCTTCAAGTTGTTGGGACAACGCAACTTTGAAAGATTCAGGTGTCTTCTATAGTTTCATTTTGTTTTGTTTTATACCTATGTGAGATTTGGCATCTGCTTCTTGTAGGGAAAGGCCAGAAAATAAGAACTCTAAGAGGTCAAAAAAAGGGAAAGGAAATCAGCATATAACATTAAGTTGTTACTAAAAACAATGATTTTAAGACTAAAGGCTATGCTTCAATTATGGAATTAATCCATTTTTTTAACCATTTCAAGTTGTCAGCATTAAGTGCATCTGAAAGGGCAGCATGAGCTAACAGTGCTGTGGCGGACCTTTGCTGTGAAGAAACAAGCATTAGGAAGTGTTCCCTGCATAAGGACAGAGAGCAGGCTTAGGAGCAGACATTTTAACTTTTGTTTGTCATGTTTGGTTACAGTAATAAGACATGATGACTGTCTCCTTGGAAATGCTTGGATATGCTTTTTTCTTTCTAGTAAAGACAATTCTTTCAAATAAAGACAATTCAAACTGGCTCAGTATGGTTGTTTAAATTTTCTCAGACCCTGCTGAATGACAAGGTTCTTCCAACCTTGGAGGTTCTTAAGGGTCCTTAAAGGTTCTTAATCTTTTACAGAATCAGGGTAGGATGGATGAATATCACCCCTTACCAGAGACCAGTCCATTGTTCATTTAGTTTTCAGAGGAAAGGATGTAGAAAGATAGTTTTAAAAATGCATTATCTTTGCAAAAGTGTCAAGAGAAAAATTATACAATTATTACTGAAACATTTTTTCAGGATTTACAAGCTTGTAAGTGCCAAGATCTGACAAATATTAATTTGCTATGAAACCTACACAATTCCATTAGACTTCTGAGTGTTTTATGGAAAAACTGTAAAATTTGGAAATAAATTTGACAGAACAAAAGGAACTTCCAGTACCACCTCGAGATGAATATCCTAGTAGGGAAGTGGCAAATTTTATCTTCAGTAAACAACTATTCAATAAGCTTGTGTTTAACAAAGGTTGTGTTTGTCAGCTGTTTGCCAGCTGCAGCTCTTCAGTACATCCCCCTGTTGTAACTAGGGCTTGGTCACATTTAAATCTGAATTCTATGAGGATGCAGGGGTTCACACAGACCAGCCTGCATTACTGGGATGACATCGTGTATTCTTTATATGATGCTGGATGGGTAAGATATGAAACGGGATGGTTTACTCCTTGGGGACTTAGGGAACTTAATCTTTTACCCCAATTCTGGGTCATTTTTTTCATGTTTTTGTAAAAAAAAAAAAAAAAAAAAAGTGAAACAAAATGTCTCATGGTTCTTGGCTGCGGCATAAAAATGTGCCATATGACAACTGATAGCCTTGTCACAAAGATTTTGCCTTGTCACAAAGATTTTAACACAGGGAAACGAATAGTGGTAGGTCATATGTATGTATGTGAACAGTGTGAAATGCTACCTTCCTCCTTGTAGTCATTTTGATATGTTATTTTTATAAATGCAAATAGGTGTTTTTTTTGTTTTGCTTTGTTTTTGTTTTGTTTTGTTTTGTTTTTAATCAACCATCTGGTTCTTTTCTGTGACATGTTCCCTTTGTCACATCAGAAGCTTGTTATATGTGGGTGAAAAAAACACTGAATATATCCCATAACCCCATTATTTTATCAATAATTTCCTATTATCATTACAAAATTATTTGAACGTTGTGAATATGACCAGAAAGCATCAATTCAATTAAAACAAAACTACAAAGGGAAAATCTCACTGCAAGTCTCTGTTCAACTGGTGAATCTAGTAATTATATATAGCCACCTATTGTGCTAGCATAATAACATGTGATAAAGGTTTAGTTAGACACATTTACACACATAAAAAGCAATACGGGCATAGAAAAAGTCATTTTTGCCAAAACTATTGAACAGTCACATAGTAACAAATGAGAGCTGCATGAACTCTAGTTTACTTGGCTATAAATAAATCCAACATTTTCCTTCTCACCGTGGTAAAATAAAATAGAAGCACAGAAGCATAACAGTCTCCTTTGAGCAACCAGTCTCTTTCTGTTCAATTATAGTCATCAATCTGTTCCACCTAAAATATTTTCCTCCTTGAGAAACCAAAGAAATCAGTATTAGGATCCACAACATGTTGTTACAAAAAAAAAATGTAAAAGAGGTCTTTCCTTTTTGTGAATGCATTTGTTCTGAAAGACTGTATTTTCTTTAACATGAATTTTGTAATTCAGGTGAAATAGGCTACATTTATACGGCATTTTAATCAGAAAATCTCAAAGTACTTAATGAAGAAAGATAAGGGTTATCTTCATTACAGAGATAGAGAAAACTAACAAAGAGAATTTAAAGCCATTTTTTTCAAAATATGTTTCTTTTGTATGTTTCTTTTATATGCCCAACTGGAAGCATTTTAATTCTGATTTTCAGAAGTGCTAAATAGACAAAGTTTCAGCTGTACGAGGACCCTTTCTCTCAACAGTGACAGTGTTCAGACGCTGCAGCATTGGGAAATGCTTGCCTGTGCATAATCCCACAGCAAACTGGGGAGAACAGGGCAAACAGGGTCAGGTGTTCTGCTGCATGTTCTTATACAACTTGTCTAGGTGGGTGAATGTCCTTCTATTACTTCAAATCACTAGGTCCAATTTAGATGTCTTATGCAAGTTATAGTTTCACTAACATCTCTGGACTTGACATAAGGATCATTTTGTATAGCTCATGTATAACATAACACAGGATAACAGTATCATGTCTCCTGCCTTTAAAACCCTGTGCACGTGTGACCATGAGACCTCAGGGGAATTAACTATAATGAATTTTCTTGGCGGTAACACGCCAAAGTTCTGAATAAGACTTCTTCATCTTCCCAAGATGTGATACCAGTCACTGAATTATACTCTCTTCCTTTATGCTGTGTGCCACTGACTCATCAAAGAACATGAAATAAAGCCTATTTGCTTTAGCTAAATAGGAAAAAGGTCCAAATCCTCTTTATGTAGTAGTGCTGTACAGACATCTGCAGAGAGCAGAACACTGTCCATCCACCTGTGTACATTTGAAGAATTACAGAGAATTATTTTAAAGATGAAGAGTCAAGACGCTAAAGTACTATAATCTTTGGAATAAGAATAGTTTCAGGATAAGTTCTCTGTACTCAAAAACTCATAAGAAACCTCAAGAACTGAATGAACTCAGAGAGCAATCCTTTCAGTCACAGAGTTGGTTCCAAAATCATATGAAATGTGGATTTGGTATGCAGGTAAGCACTATGGGGAAGTTAAATAACCCATAAATATTCCAGAATAACTTTAACAAATACATCAAATATCCTAGGTTTGTGGGTGAGTAAATTTTTTGTCCTTTTATTTATTTTTTTTTTAAAGTGACCATCTTTAGTAGCTAAATAACTACAGCTTTCCCTGTTTGTTCATTGTCCGTGTATGGTAAGCTCGTCCTCAGTGCCAAGCATTACTGTAAGGGAACAACTCTATGATAAATTATATATGGTTAAAAAAAATAATAGCTTGATCACAATAAAAATGTTGCCCCAGATGTAACTATGAAATATCCTTTTAAACATTGGTTAGCTGTTCTTATAGCAAACAGTTATTCAGCTCATGGTTTCTTTTAAGGCATTTATTTGGAAGCAAGATCTTGCAATTAATGTTCAGTTTAAGATAAAAAGATACAAAAGTTTAGTTTTAATATGCTCTCTTAGAACCTACAGTGAACTACAGTAGATCCAGAGGCCTATGACTTTTAAGAATAAGCAACCTATCATTTCAGAATCCCAAATCAGAGAAATCAGAATGCAGACAGCTAAAGCCCTTTTTCCCCTGGGGCGGTACACTAGTTTGATTTTATTTTCCCTGACATTTCATCTGTCAGATTATGATAAGTAGAAGAAACAAAGAATAATCATCACATTCTCACTGAATCTCATAATCAAATATCTGGAAATATATGATAAATTAAAAATGTAATCCCGAGGGAAAACATGAACACCAAAAAAACTATCAGTTATCCAAAACATTCTCCAGTGACCCAGGACTCCTATATAGGTTTGAAAGATTCAGAAATGAAGCCTGCATAAGACTGTTGCATCTACTTTTTCTTCAAATACTAGGGAATGACTTACAATGATATAAGAAAAAAATGTTGCATAATAATAATAATAAAGCTATATGTCTTCTTTGAGTCTTTCATGCCACTTTCTGAAGTAATTCCTGAGTACAATAAACAGTACAGATTAACATGAAATAGTATCAACTCAAATTAACTAGTTGGCAAGGTGAAAAGACTAATGACCCAGAACACACCAAACATGCTCCTGATTTACTGCATCTGCAGTTTGTGTGTTCCCAATTTCTCTTTGTGTTGAGATTCATAAGTGATAAAAACTTACCTGCTTGACCGGTGGTAATACTGACAGCTGCAAAAAGCCTCTGGGAACGACTTAAGTCAGAAACCCCGTTCACAGCTTCAACTTCAAATGTGTAGTTAGCATGAGCTAGCAGGTCCATGACGGTGACATAATTATCTACTAATCCAGTTTGCTGGGGCATATACCCAATGTTACTCCCACAGGGAACACATTCGCCCTGCTCCCAGCTGCACCTCTTGCACAAAATGCGGTAGGTCACATCATTTCTTCCCCCATTGTCAGCAGGAGGACTCCACTCCAAACTCACAGTAGTCTGGTTGATATTGAAAATGAGGTTCTGTGGTGCAGACGGAGGTCCTGTGTAATACACAAAATAATCCAGCATCATGCACAGAACCACAATGGGACATGCAGCTAGCACTTTAATTACTAAGACAGAAAATAATTTAAGCATTTTTCTTCACATAAACATTTCATTATTTTTTACTACAAGCTGCATAAAAGCTTCCTTGAACTCACTTGGCAAGAGCTTTATTTATTTTCCATTAAGGCATCAGGCTAACAATTGTCTGTGTATTTACTGCAACTGACTTGAGATGTTTCTCTTCTGTGCAATTAAAAAGATTGGTTAATGTACCTTAAAGGTTGCCTTTTATAGTTTTCCTAGTGTGGGATTTGTTCCTTTCTTCTAAACATACAGAACCAACTTCACCTAGTTCTTTGTTATGAGCTCTGATGTGATTTATAGAGATATTTGGCGCTGCTTTGGATTTAGGAGACTTCCACTATTTGAATCACCAATCTGTGCAGGCTAGTCTATTTGCAGTTGGAAGGTTAAGCCAGATCCAATTACAGTTCAATCAAAGCTCATATCTACACAGGTTACTTTTCATGTTACTCATTTTTGGTATTATATCACATAAAGCATATTGTCTACAACAATTTTAAAGCCATGGGAAAACTATGCCTGTATGCTATTACAATGAGTTACACGTTTACCCAACATGCAATGTTTTCCAATGTTATATCAAGCAAATGTGAAAACTACATTTATGCTGATTCCATATTCACTGTCAACTTTCTTTTTTTCCCTCTGCCTTTCAATTTCATTTATTGTAGTAAATGTACCTTTCAAATATAGGAAAAGTCAACTGAAACTACCAGCTACAAATGGCTGCACCTGGTTGGTTAAGCAATGTCCTTTACTATTAAATTCATGACTGACTCACTTGTACATGCGACATATGGTGGATCAGAAGGTGCTCTGTAATAGCTATCTTCACAGTCGCATCTTGAAGATCCTTCCT
The DNA here is from genome assembly GCF_011077185.1 of Oxyura jamaicensis. Classification (NCBI taxonomy): domain Eukaryota; kingdom Metazoa; phylum Chordata; class Aves; order Anseriformes; family Anatidae; genus Oxyura; species Oxyura jamaicensis. The sequence continues at coordinate 78,558,497 of NC_048895.1, read as the reverse complement.
TGTCAGAAAAGCTGTGAGTAGGGCAGCGGGAACACTGCAGATCTTGTGAAGATGATTTGTAGAACCCACGGCCACAAGCTAAGGCAGAACAAAATAAATTAAGATTTAGATTTGCACAGACCACTATTCTGATTTTTTTTTTCTGTCCCTGTCATATGCAGTACACATTGCTGAGAACACCTAAACTACCCACTCCATTACAGTGGCAAAGTAAAGATACATTCACAATTTCTTTTTCTTCAGTTGGTGCTATGAATGATTTTGTGGCATTTTTATGAATGCAAGCATATGCTACAAATACCTCAGCAGTTGGCAGCACAGTGTTTAACACAAAAGGCTACAGAAATATAATAGGCATAATTTTTCACCAAAGAAGAGTACAATAATGGTTTGAAACAACTGGATGCCCGCAGTAGTCCTAAACAAGGGAAAAACATCTGGAGAAGCTCTTCTTTAAGGCTACTAAAGTATTTATGGTATCTGAAGCAGTTGATTTGGAATTAATGGAGCAAAGGTTACTTTTCCCTGATCTGAGAAACCCCAAGAAGCTGTAAACCACTAGCAAACCCTGATCCCCAGGAAAGAATGAGGTGTGAATGCTTGTTGGACAGGCAACACTGGTATAGAACAAGCAGAAAGAATGGGAGGGCAGACATCATAAGCTGCACAATCACATTTTTTTTCCAGTTTCACAGAGAGAAAACTAGGATCAAATTGATTTAACAAAACCTCCAAGGAACAATTAGAAGGTGGATAACTGGAAATATGCATGCAAGATCATTTCATATTTTGTATCATGGGCTGTGAACCCATGACAGTAAAAATGTGATGCATTCCAAAACTTATTGAATTAGCTATTGTCACAGTTCCCAAAGCAGAAACATCCATAAAACATGCCTATAACAACAATATCAAGCAGATGAATGCAACTTAGAAAGTCAGCTTCAGAAGTGCTCAACAATGTGGGCATTAGGGGAGAGGGAAGAAGGAAATGGAGGTCACACAAAACAAACTGGAAACAGATTAAGACTTCATTTCAGCGTTGAGGTTATGGGCACACTTACAAACGCTGCCAAAGTGAAAAACAGATCACAAAAGTCCTCCAGAACTTTCTAATAAAACAGAAGCTTTTTCAACCATATTATTTTATTCAAGTTTTTTTTTGTTTGTTTGTTTATTTGTTTTTTTCTATCCCTCACAGACAGTCTAACCTTCTTCTAAGCCTCTACCTGTATGTAAAGAAAATGGACTGTTGGTGAAACTCAGCATTGCGTATCACAATATTAAAGCTAGTTAAATAGTCATTCTGAATTCAGAGAGAGAGAATTTACTTTACTTTACTATAATTTACTATATTCATATTTGCTTGGATGTTTTCTCAGAACAGAAATGCAAAGTATCTGAAGACACTGATATTTAGAGCAGTTATTCCAGTTGTCGGGTACTGCAGTGATAGAAAGAGCAAGAAAACAATGAGCTTTATCTAAATCTCACTGAAGTCGATGAAGAGTGTCTTTTACTTTAGTAGCATATGGACTAGACTCACAGTGTAGTTGTGGCCACATGACTCTTGTTAATCTGTTGAATCTTATGCAACTGAGGGAAAAACTTGGAGGTAAGATAATAACAGATTAAAGTTGAAGAATTAGTTAAAACAACACTGGATCACACCATTCTAAGATAAAAGGAAATTCTGACGCTATACTACCCTCTATCATTATATTTCCTCTCTAAAAAAAAAACATGCCTAAAGGGCAGAAATTGCCATATCATTTAGTTTGTCATGCTGGAAAAAAAAAAAAAAAAAAAAAAAAAAAAAAAAAAAAACAGTGAATGGAAACTAAATTACCTGGCAGAGAAAATTAGCATGCAAAGTATGTATCCTTTGACTTTGACAAAGGGGCATGGGTTTCTATTAGAAAAAAATCAAGCTCGGCTTGTAAAACATGCTATGTTTTGATTCTACCACAGTGGCTGTTACATATAACATTAAGAAAAGGAGACAAAGAATCTTAGAGAAGCACTTCAGATAAACATAACCAGTGAAATCATAATTGTGGCAAATTTAACTCAGAATTATCCTTTTGCTCCTTCATTCAAGACAGTTTCAAAATTTCCCAATCAGATACAAAAAGCAAAAAGCTGAACTGATTTGTATTCATGTACCTTAAGACATATATTTAAACTTCCGTCTGCTCTTTCAGTACTTGTAATTTAAATGTAGCTAAAATTAAATAATAGTTTCCTGCCTTTCTTAAATAGTCAGGCTCCTCTCATGCCAAGCAAAACACTGGACAAATACACTGGGTCTTAGAGCACACAGCCCTCTGCAAAAGCAAAGAGCAACTTAAAAGGCAAAGATCCCTACTGTGTTTCCAGTCTGTCCTTCTCAGCAGGGAACAATACAAAGCAAAGACACAGAGTAAAATAGAGATTTCAGACAGAAATAACAAAACGTAAATAGAACCCCCCACTTTTTTTTTTTTTTTTGACGGCTTGATCAAGACATTTATATGCTTAGTCACTTACTATTTAAAGTAAGTGTGCATTTCTTATTAGAGTTCAAAGGATTTGAATGTCTGCAACTAGTTTGCATGACTGAAAGCCATTTATTCTCCTGCACAGCACACCAGAGGCAGCAGGTTCAGGCAGTCGAACCATGCTACTATTCCCTTACCCTTTTTCCAACAGGAGGCTTATCTGATGACATTTAGTAACCATTCCTTCCACTTAAACACCCATAAACGTGAGGGGCAGAGTACTCCAGCACTGAAACTGTTAACAGTAGAAAAAGAGTGCTTTTAAAAAGCATTTAAGAAACTTTATAGCTCTTTAAAAAGGAGGTTATGCAAGAGTATACATCATAATTAAAAGCACTAATTGGAGGAATACAACTAAATTATTTTCCCATTTTGCTTCACAAATTGAAATTTATCACAAACAAATGTTCAGCCTAGTAGTAGACTACTTCTATTGCTCATAAATGAGGGTGCAATGAATCTTCACATGTTTTTAACATATATCATTGTCCTTGCCAAGGAATTTACAACTGAAAACTCTACCAAGACAGACTGTTGCATGGACCACTGACCAAAGTGTGATGACTTGCCAGGGATCTATTATAGATCAAAGGTTGGAAAGAACTACTCTAAAATACTTTTTTTTGCAACTTTCTTGGTTTTTTTTCCTTTTGTCCTATCTTGCCAAATTCTCATGGTATTTTTTTTTACATAAATTATAAATAATTTAAATACATTGTTTTGCTTAAATATTTTTAAATCCACTTAATTTGATCTAATTTAATTCTTAACATAATATTTTTAAGATTATAAGGATAGGTGGTATAACAATTACCACTATCTCCATGAGCAACATTAAACAAATGTTAATTGTAAAAAGAATAATAATAATTAGGCAAACATTACTTGGAATTTTGTACATGCAAATTAAAGGTAATAAATCTAAAAATAAAAGCTGTGTACTGTTTCAGAAAAGTATCTCATTGAAAAACTTGAGGTAACTCGAATTGTATTTGATCACATTTGCTTTAACATTTCAATTCACTGGTGCAGGAGAGCACTCAGCAGCAGCACTTCTTGCCTATAAAGAGAATCTTTCTTGTAAATCAAGCAATGATGGGAGATATGCTGTCATGTGTACCTGGTGAGGCAGAACTGTGGAGGTGTAGCCATAATCCTTGCTAGTGCTGGTCTAAGTAAAATGCAAACTCTTTGCTTCTCACCCAAGCAAGGTAAGATTCCGGAGCAGTTTTGTTACTGAAGGGCTTCTGGGGTACTAGAAAAGGTGTGGGGAGGAAGGGAACGAATGCCAGCTCAAAACAAATTTACTTCCATTCAGTGTGATGTGTCATTTTCATCTGGTAATTTAACAGAACAGTTCTCCCCAGCTGAAGCTCCTATTTTGTTCAAACACCTGCTCCAAAGTCTTACCCATTCCTGGAAACAGTTTCAAACCATAAGCAATTGCACTTTACTGACTGCACAGAGGCAGAATAAAGCCTACTGGTCTAACGTAAAACAGTCTTCAAAATTTAGCCGGTAACTATTTCCCCATGCATTACAAAACCAACAATACATAGAAGAGAGAGTTGTACCTCAGACAAGTTACAATTTTTGCTTACTATCTTAGCATCACAATTGCTAGGGACTGACCACCCATGACCTCCCAGGACTACACAGCATCTTGGACTTCTTTATTTGCCTGTGGCAGCCACGGCTGCTCCTCAGAGCAAATCTTCCGACCTTCTCTACAAAGCAAAGAGATTTCTTCTGTTCAGAAGCTGGCAGAGTTCCACTGTGAAATACAAAGATTATGTGAAATGCCCCCAGATGGGGAAAGAGACTCCTTCACCGCAGAGCTGAAGTTTGAAACTGAGCAGGGCATTGTCATTTCATATTTAAACTTTCTTGTCTAAAAGCCTTAGATAAAGACCTACACTTTTATGTCTGCATATGATGAAAGACCCCAGTGAAGATGATATTCACAACATTTCTTGGCTTGTACCAAAGTGCTTTCTTCTTCTACATCGAGTTGCAGTCAGTTGTAACAGTGGTGTATCATGAGAGCAGGATCTGGCTGGGTAAGGTTGCAGTGCCAGTGCAGGATATCCGTTCAAAGATGCATTTAGCATCTGCCATTGCAGTCAATGTAATCACAAACATTTTGAGACAAAGTGTTTTGGAGTCATTTAAGGACTTATATAAATACTGTAAATAATGGAATAGTGCAAAACCACAAGTAAATACTGAGATGTAAACACACACTACTGAGAACTACGATGCCACCCCTGTGGCATACCAAGGCATTAGCCATTGTAACTAGAGGTGCTGACTGCAGCTTATGTAGAAAAATAGCAACTTCTCTGCTGTGAGCTCATCACATGCCTTAGTGGCCTGGCAGAGATCAAATAATGTATATTTTTCTTTTCGTATTTATAAAATAAAATTAAATATATATATATCCAAGAAATTCCCAGGAAGAGAGAATAAAGGCAGCTGTGGAGAGCAGCAAATAGCATTCTGGAGTCCCACTTGTGGGACAGGAAAAAGGAAAAAAAAAAAAAAAAAAAAAAAGGACATGTTAAATACTGCTCATTTTTTATGTAATCTTTTCACTATAAATACTATGGAGATTCATTTTGCTTCTAGGAGAGCTAGGGGACTCAAACTGGGAGGGATGATGGAAATATGCTAAGGGCTAAGAATGAAGTGTAACAACTGGTGTTTCTATAAACAAAGGAGAAATAGTAAATAGATGTAGTGTTACATTAGTCAAGAAACTTATTTGCTACAACAATACTACAAATAAATTAAAACAGAAATCTCAATTTGTAAGAAAAGTGCAAGGCTTATAGTTTGCATATCAACTTAAGACTTAAAGGGCATAAAATTGTTTCAGCATGTTAGACATGCTGACATGATTAAACATGGCTCTTGATTATATTTTTTTAGTTTACATGAAAATAATGAAACAATGAGTTGCAAGGACGTGACTGCACTAATTACTGTTTGATACCATTATAAAAAGTAGATTGGCACAAGGGGAGAAAAATAAAGATGACTTACTGTATTAGCAGAGTTAGATAGCTTGTCTGTTTATTCTGGTTTGCTCACCACTCACTGCATTTGCTGTCATAAGTAAATTCTAGTGGCCTACATGCCATAGCTTTATGCACATAGAAGAAGGTGAAACTGAAGTTTTAAACTTGATAATTTTTCAAACTCAGCATCAAAGGATGGCAAAGATGTAATCACAGAGTTTCAACAACTTATGAAGTTGGGGTTCTTCCCTTGTCCTACCCAGAACCATGGCAAAATGACTGCCCACCTCAGGAGAGCTCAGGCATTCTTCCTGTTCACTTGAATGAGTTGACTATATCTAAAAGTGGTCCTACACATTGCATTTTTTTCTTATAGGCAATGGCACAGTTTTATAACACAAAACAGTTTTATAACTGTGTGGTTATAAACTTCCATTCTTGTGATTTGATTTGTGTTATCTTAATCAACTCCCTACATTTATACCCTCCCCATGCCTGCAAACATTAAAGACAATTCAGCTAACCCCCCTTTTCACAGAAATTATGTATACATAAGGAGTTTGTGCAGATGTTTCCTGGATGAAGTTATGCAGCTGCAAAGACTTTATTAATTATAAAATGCAAAATGGATTGTTCTGTAATTGAAACTCTCTGGGGCTCTGATACATTTGAAAATTAATATACATACATGAATAGTCAGGACATAGATGAATGCTGTTAGATTATTTATTACAGATGGATATTTCAGCTAATGCAGAAAAAAGGCTGGTCTTTCTCCACTGGAGCTTTCAAATATTTGCTTCATATTAATGTCTATGGTTCCATAACTCAGAACTGAAAGCACAGCTTGCAGAAACAGTACTCCCACTGCTAGTGTTGCTGACCTCATCTACGATGGACAGGTTCGGAATCTTTATTTTAATCCTATTGACAGTGCCTCAGTGGGAGTAATTATAACAGTCGGCCACAAATCCAGACCTCCTGTCACTGATATATTAGGGTTTTTCACAATGAAAATGAGCAGCAGACAAGGAGGATGAAAACAACATGGGGTAGTGATTATAGCAAGATTTGTCAACCCCCTTCTCTATTAACCTGCTACAAACATATGACAATTTGGCACAGGAGACACCAGAAATGCAAAATGCTTAATATTCCACAGTATCAAAAATAAAATTTTGAAAGAAAAATATTTGGTGGGTGTTGCTGTCTTATGACATACTTGGCTGATAGATCACAACATCAGCCACAGGTCCTTTTAAGCCAACATATCTGAAAAGTTTAGATAAACTGAAAGCAGACCATTATAAAATAATTCCCAAATGTGGATTTCAATGTGAAATAGTAGACATAAGAAATCCAGTTACAAAAGGAGACTTTATAACCTCTGATCCCCTTTTCCAATAATTTGTGTACATTCAAGTCATGACTATGTTTGAAACTGTAAATTACTTTTATAGTCAGAGATGGCATCTGTTATGCCTTCTCTGGCACCTAATATATATTGTTTTATAAGGATCTCAGACTGTAGTATTTTATTTGTCTAACTACTATGCAATGATAAATGTCTAGCTGAAAAAGATGTTTATTTTAGCTTGATTTTTAAACTGCAATAGCATCTAAAGATTATTCATGTTTGAACCAAGGAATTATGTCGTATGGTTTAGCCAGAGTAAACTCAAGACTCTTAATGGTGCCTCAGCTACAGTGTGAATGACATATCTAAATAGGGCTGTCCTGTAGCTGCATACCATCATCCACTGAATGTTTGCTGTTGCCTGTCAGGAATCTCTCAGACCTTGTGTTCATTTTCCAAGCCTAACATGCCCTTGTTGTCTAAGTCCTGCTAATGTCTTCTGAGAGATGTTCACATACTTCTGTTCACACAATAAAGATCCCAAAATAGGATGCTTGCCATGTAATAGTAACTTACCCACACTTTTTCTTTCACCAAACGAAATGAAACCTCTACCTCCCTACAAATCTGCTTCAAAAAATTACTGAGTATGCCATCACGTGCCTATTTAACCTACCTAGTTGCAAATAAATTTTATAGGCAAAAGAACTTTTATAGTAAAAAAATATAAAAATATATAAAATATATATTGAAAAATTATAGACAAAGAACTATTCTATGGTGGTCTGCTGGCTAATTTACACACAAGGACAAAGCAATCAGGATGAAGTACATAGTCCACAAATCAAAGAATACCCAATCTCACTATACTGAAACAGCAAAACTACTGAAAATGTAGAGATTCTAAGTATATAAAAGACAACATTTAAATGGCAAGTAAAGAAACTGTAATGCAGTTTTGATCAGAATTAATAATTGGGTAGGTATATTGAACATTGTGAATTGAGAATATGATACAATGTTTCTCTACATTTTCAGTTTGCAAGGATTTGAGCATTTGCCTCTCATTAACTTTCCTGGAAAACACAAATACAAAGCCACTCCACATTTGGGGAAAATTAACTTCAGAGATACAAACAGACAAAACCACAGACAGACTGGAACTCCATCGTGGAACATAGAATTCAAATGTGAAAGGTGGGTTAGAAAAATGAAAAGAGGCTTGCCTCTTGGCTTGGCTTTCCTTTTCATTCTTTTATTTTTTTTCCTCCTTTTCTTCCTCCATATCCATCCCCAAGATTAGTCTTGCGAGGTGCTGAAGTAGCTTTTGCAATGAGTTAAGTGACAGCTCAACCAATTATCCAGATTGGGATACTAAAGACTCCACACTTTGCAGGACATTATGTAAATTCATCATAAAAATGAATCCATGCCTGCAGTTTGGTCAGCAGTAAAAATTTTATCTGTCTTCATCAGAAGGTTCTCAACCAATTCGACAATTAATGGAAAAATTAACTTGTTTTATTAATAATTTCTGCATCTTTGTTTTTTTGTCGTCTTTTTTGTTTGTTTATTTTGGGGGAGGGGTTAGTTTGGGAGATTTTTTTTCATCTTTGACTGACTTAGTAATATATAGTTAACAAATTTTTTAATTAACATTTTCATTAAAAATGCATGGTTAAAACTACAGTGACTATTCAGCAAATCTAAGAATAGCAATTATTACTGAGACTTATGTTATGGAAGTAATGCTATTCTCATAGGAAAGTTATATGATTAACTTAGGCGAATAGCACATCATACGCATCACCAGAAAACAGACATTACTTCAACAAAAAGAAATCAGCTACACAAACTTCACTGAAATTACTACTTTCATTTCTAAACATATGTATGAAAAAATCATGCTAAAAATGTAACAAACCTCTGTTAATGTCTTTTAGCTTGTATAAAATTCAATTCTAACAGTCATAAGAAAGGGAAAAAATACTGGTGTGAAAATGAGCTTTTTCTTTAACTTTTTAGCTTACCTATTGTTTGGGTGTAGCTCAAACAATGAAACACCAAAAGATTCCTAATAGTCTACAAGCTAGCTTGCTTTATACACTGTTCTCTTCTTGCAGTGCAATGCTACCCCCCAACTCCTCTGCCATCGGACAGGTTCTGTACAAACATACCTTGTCAGAATATAAACAAATTAATTATTTGAGTTGCTTAATTCACATTCAGGCTTTTTGACTGCAAGCATGTCCTGGGGAAGGTTCCCTGTTGTTTCCTACAGAGAACAAAACACATCACAAAGAACTCCAAGCAGTAATGAAAACAATGAAATTCTGAGTTTTTGTTTCAGTCTTGCTTGTTTTCAAAACAAAAATACAGTAAGACCCAATAATTGATAAATCACTTGGAAAATGAAATCATTTGCAAAAAAAAATATTTAATTTAAAGCCAACAGGATTCCTTCCCATGGTCACCTCATCTTCCAATGAAGTAAAGAGGATTTCATGAAAAAAAGAAAAAGAAAAGAAAAAAAAGTCTTAATAAAGGTATATACAGCAGAATCTGAGGTACTACTTACTAGGTAGGACCTGTATTTTTTTCCCTTTTTCCTGATTATTTTAAACAACTCTATCATTTAAGAATCTTTTAGCACTGTATTCACTCAAATTAAAAAAAAAAAAAAAAAAAAAAAAAAAAAAAAAAAGGCTGTCCCACTCTAAAGAGCATACAGCACACAGCACTGCTGGACCTATGAGATGATAACCTTTCCTAAGAAACAATGGACTTGTCCCCTGACATGACATTCTCTAATGCCTATTAAGCCCCCATAGACAGTCGTCTCCCCTACTAAATGAACAGTTATAGTTTTGACAGTTTAGCTGCTAGACTCCTCTGATCAAGAAGTCACAGTATTTTTCACCAGTTCCCAAAAAAGCCATTCCACAATATTTGCTAAGATCCTGGTTGCACATTTTCTACCTTTCTGCGATCAATTCTATGAGAAAAAACATCAGCTGTTGAAGGTAAGACTTGTGATAACTTTTTCTTTTTCTTTTTCTTTTTTTTTCTTTTCTTTTCTTTTTTTTTTTTTTTTTTGGTAAAGCTGCTTCTAAGTTATCAGAAGAAGACTGGAAACAGGATTAAGATTTTGTCTATCGTGTCTATAAGGTCTGACCAAGGAGACATGGATGAAAATTCCAACTTGCCTTTCAACCTTCGGAGCTGTTACCTGATGTAAAAATACCATATTCATGAGGGATACACAGCCCAAGGAGGAGTGGATGCATGCAGCAAGGCTACCTTGCTGGACCTGCCCCTCTGCAACTTTCCAGGACATGCAAACCTGCCTGCCTGCCTGATCCCAACCGTGGGCAATTATGGGTGGAAGAATAGTGGCTCTGTTCAGCAGATGGTTTTCAGGCCAAATTTTCCTTTGCAGGAGTCCATGAAGTTCAGTTAGCACTTGACTCCTAAAAGTGTGTACACTCAGACACTCTGAGTTGCTCAAAGGCTCAAGACTGATGTCCAAAATACAATGTAGATGCAACTACACTGACAAAAGAGTTCCCCAAAATCAATATACTTATGCAAGACATAAAAAATACTTTACTGTACAGGCATGATAGTTCATATGTCACTACAACCTTTTTTACAACACTTTCTGACATACTACCGTAAAAATAATTTCATGTTGTTATATTGGCTCTTCATTCTAGTTTAGTCTATAGTCACTAAATGTCTGTAAAGGCGTAGCACAAGAGCAGGGGGCTGAGAAATGATAGAACCCCTTCTTTCAGCAGCAATGCTTTATTGAGGTATTAATAAAATGTAAAGTTAATAAAAATACAACCTGAGTAGTTTCTTGTACTTACAAGGAGAAAATGGTGCTATGTTCGCTCATTCTGTCTGCCTTTATGTATGCCTTTCGCTCATTCTGTCTGCCTTTATGAACCTAACATATATGGTTAAGGATAAAGTTATCTGTAAAGGAAGTGGGGGAAATAGATTTGTTGCTGTACATTTTCTGAAGCTTTGACACACCCAACTTGATGAAGATGTTTAATTTAATTTAACTGTAATGGTGCTTACTAATTGGCTGGCAAGAAATAAATCTAGAGGGCTTATTCATAAAATAGAACAGAAGCAGACATCTCTATAAGCTTTCCAATTCAAATTAAATTAAAATAACTTAATAACACATTTTTGTTTCTTTTGGACAGTGACCTACCGCTACCATTCCAGGCCTGAATCCAGCAGAAATTTTTCACAGGTTTCTGTAACGCATTCCTCAAGGCTATCATTATAGAGCAAACAAATCCATCCAAACAAATACCAGCTTCTAAGAACCCTCAAGAGCAAAAAACTCCACTTCTGCACAACTGTGCTACAGAATCTAAAAATAACTTCAGTTGCATATGCTGGTCTCAGATATTCTAACATTTAATGTTGACTGTTTTACTCAGAAAAAATTATCATGCCATACACATGCACTGTGATGCTTATGGAGGAACAGTTACGCCAACAAAATAACTGTTATCCCTGGTTACATTTAGCTTGGAGGAGGAAGAAATAGAAATACTTCTAAAAAGGAAACAAAACATACACTCTGATTTCTTTAAGAATGGATTTCCTTCCAGGTTCACAGAAGCCAGCAATATTTTTATCAGTGCACATACCACAAATTTAAACTCTCCCTGTAAATATTTAGCTATAATCTTTCAAAATAAAAATGGATTTAACCTCTTCATCTGAAGATTAGAGTATCAGTGTATTAAGAGATTACTAACACACAGCTCCCCTTTAATGAAGAATTAAAAAAAAAAAAAAGGCATAAAAAGGAATAAAATGTGGAGAAACTTTTTTCTTGGTTTGCTTCATTATGTCTGTGTTAAGAAAAAACAAACCTAATTCTCTGACAGAGTTATCTGATACAAGTTTTTATGAGAAAATTTCCCAGATTCACACAATACTTTAATTCCAAATAGTACAACATGAGTTGTGATACAGTGAAATGAAGTTGTCTTTACTAATTGTACGCTTGGAGCAGAACTGTGTCTTACAGCAGAGTGTGTCAAATCTGCCTGGCAGATCCTTATGATTTGGAAATGTCACTTTCTACTAAGCACAGAAAAAAATGGGGAGGGGCAATAAAGCAGCTCAAAGATAGCAGCCATCCAAAAAGATAAAGAACACGCTGAGGAAAAGCAGACAACAGATTGTGAAGACAGAACAATCACAGATGGAGGACAGGTGGGTGGGTCAAACAATTTTTTTTTGAAAAAAAGGTTTATTTTCATACTTAAACAGTACCCCGTTGTGTAAATGTTCAGCAAAGGACTGATAAGAAAATGGATTTGTAAGTGCGTTTGAACAAACAACATGTCTTATAGTCAAGAGGGGCTTAGTCGTATATAATTAAAGGATAATGTGCATGGTTGAAGAGTGTGTGATACAACAAGCATTTTCTGCAAGTGATTAAACACCACTGCAAAACAAAGGAACTAAGAAGAAGCTAAGGAACCCGAAGAAGCCTAATGGAGCCAGCATGGAGTAATATTAAAATATGAACTTTCTTTTTGTTATAGAAGACAAGAGGATATTCATCTAACCATATAAAATACTTTTTTCACTGCAAATAGTACGGATTTCTGTGCTGCTTCTGCCACTTAATCAAGCTCTTTAACTGAGATTATCACGCTTTCCATTTCGGTGTACAGTACTATTACATTTAATCCTTTAACCCCCTAAGCAAGCAGATCTGTGCACACCCAATGCCCAGATTCACTGGAATTGTGTGCAACCATAGTTCTCTACACATTTCTGAGAACTGAGTAGCATTACTCATCTGTAGGGTAGAAGCAGAGGAGACCTGTGTCCAAGAGCAGGTACTAGCAACCCTGATCAATCATCCATCTCCATCTCTTCACCTGGTTTTCCCTGACAAACTTTTAGTGAATTTGCCAAAATATTTTCTCAAACTACCAAACTTCATTCAGGTGACTATTTACTTGGATGTTAAAGCATGTTTTATTCCTTATTTAAAAAAGTATATTTAGTGCCTTTTTCCACACAATGCTTCACATAGCTGCAGCTTGCATAGATATAGCCACACTGACACTGAATCTGGGTAATAATGACAGAAATGCAGCAGCAGTAGAGAACTCTGCCTGGCTTTCAAAAACACAAGAAGCTAAATAAATAGTTTACCAAATCCTTGGGACTATTTTGCACTACAGATTCTCTGTTATTGTTTCATGATTATTACTAGAGACACCATAATTAAGAGAAGAATTAATTCTTTATTTTGAGAACCTTTAATTGTTGATTTTGAATCAGTATATGAATTATCTCATACCTAGAATTGACTCGGGGTCCTAACTGTGAACAATTTGTATCTCAGAATTATTTTTTTTTCAGAATTATTTTTTTTTCAGAATTATTTTTTTCAGAATTATTTTTTTTCTTTCTTATTCAAACAGTTATGTGTAACTTGTTAGAAAGAAAAAATTATACATTAGTTTTTCAGTGCTCAAGAAACTGCACAGTTCTTTGAAAAAAGAGCAAAAGCAAGATACCAAAAGAAAAACAATGATAGAAGCAAGTTATTATAGTCACAATCAGAAAGAAAGAAAGGAAGGAAGAAATAAAGAAATTAAGAAAGGAAGAAAGGAAGGAAGAAAGGAAGAAAGAAAGAGAAAGGAAAATGCTGGGTTTTGTCAGCATTTATGCCTCATCTCAAAGGAGGGGGCAAATTTATATCATCTCCAGTTACAGGTAATAGTGCCCAGTTTGTTCAGTTTGTTTTCACATAGCATGTGCAGATCCCAGAAGAAACACTCTCACTTTGGAGAACTGTCCTCACAGCCCATGGCAGAATTAATTTTTCCACTTAGGATGGAATTTAAAGATTTCAATTAGGCAGCTCTATTCAAAAATCATTTGTTCATTCTCAAAAGAATGAACTGCCAAGGGAGAAATAAAACATATCTCAAGAAGACATGAAAGTCATGGCAATGGCCCAGGGGACAGCAGGTATTGTCACTGATCGAAAGCATTCCTTGATATCTCTCTGGACTCTAATACGGTTTTGACTTCAGTTCTGCTACATTACCCAAAAGCAGACTGGTTCTCTAGCCTCTAGTACCGCTGTCCTTCTCCATAATTGCAATTTTCTGGGTTACATATTAATGTTTTTGTTTTGTTTTACTTTAATGTTAAAAGTTTGAATACAATTAAACTTTAATTCAAGTTAATTTCATGGTAAAACAAAGTTGGAACAAATTCAGAGTAGAGTGGCTTTGGACGTCCACTAGGAGTAGAGAAATCGGGCTGAGCAGTATGAAACAAAACAGGCATGCAGTCTTCACTCAAGGCTCAGCTCCTCCCCTTCTCTTCACAGCTTTTTCTAATTGCTCAGCCTGATGAATTTCCATTACACATTATCATTTCCACTTCATATCATGGCTCCTTATCAGCAGCCAGCACATTAGTCCAACAGACCTACTGATCTCACATGGGTCTCCTCTTAGACTGCAACCAGAAAGCTACACAAAGGAAAAAGCTTTGGCCAGATCTGACACTGGATTGAAATTCAAAGTCAGATTGGGACCTGGGCATCCTGAGTCTGCCTTGTGGACCTGGGGGGGAAGAAAGGCTGTTTGGAAAGAAATATCAACAGAAATTGTGGTAATGTGATATAGAGAAGGGATATTTTAGAGCAGAATTTGCCCAAAATAATCCCTTGATATCCACAGCCTAGCTGACAACAGGCCACAGACTAAGAATACAGGATGTGATTTCTTCCAAGATTTTAACACCTAAATTTCAGTGTAAATGTTAGTGTTTACACATGAGCTCTCGCTGGAGGCTATGGAGACCCAGGGCTCAATTCTGAGCTGCCTAAACAGATTTGTGTAGTCCAGTGTGATAAGGGCTATCCTGCCAGGTACTGAGCTGATGGCCCAAAAGAGTATAGGTTTTCTGTGACTCCCACACAGATGCCCCATATACTATACACCACCTGAAACAAAACTAGACAATATTTAGGAAATTAACATCAGCCTCTTGCAAAAAGTGGAATGGCTCTCCGGGTGAAATCTTAAAAATAAATCCAACTTTCAGTTACTTTTCTTAGCATGACAACACAGAAAGCACCCAGTCACATGAATTACCATTAATCCTTAGAAGGTCCCATCTGCACAGCTTTACAAAGTATCTCCTGTTTTCATATACAAGCAATTTATGTGGCATCCTATGATAGGTGGGTAGTGATGAGAAATAGGAACAGTAGATTATCCACAACTCTATATCAGAACTGCCTCTGTCGAGTAGCAAACAGATCCATACACAGTGTTGGACAGCTTTTAATAGCTTGTCACACAAAGTCTCAGTGACTGAACTGAAATGAGTAATGTATGCCTACAGGGGATGAGATATCAAGCTGAGGCTGGCACATTTGAGCCTTAGAGCAGAGAACTGGTGTACTGTAACTAGTTATCAAAATTCAAGATAAAATAGTGAAGTTAAGAAGTTTATGATTATGTTCGGCTATTATGACATTTATGTGGAAGATGATGAAAATTAGTTTGGCATGAATGCAAATGTTAGCTAGCAATTTACTACATTACAGAACTAGTATAGATAGAACACATTTGAAGACTCTTAATTCTACATGAACAACATGTGTGCACATCTGTGTTTGTGTGCATGTGTGTACACATGTGCATGCCTTAAGAACATATTTGAATGATATAACCCTCTCTGCTGTCCTACTACTTGTTCAAACATGAATGGTAGAAGTAGAAAATACTTTTTTGGGGGTGATGCTAAGAATGAGCAAACATTCTTGGTTATTACTGACCCCAGAACACTTATTAAAGACTTTATCTAGTACCTATAGGTACTTAAAATAATTTTTAAAAAAGGAAAAAAAAAAGAATAAAAATAATTAAAAAACACTCTTCTTTTTCTATTCACCTTTCTTCAAACTTTGGAATGAGCTAGCATACGACATTGCAAAAATAGCAGATGCAAAAGCCTTATATTGGGCTTTCTGCCACTATATGCATGAAGCTACAATAAGCATTAATTATGAATACTTGTGGGGGATTTGGGAATCCCTAATTAGCATTCTATTACTTGCACTGGAAAGGGTGCCAGCTATTAAATCTTCTGTTAAGACCTTAAGAGACTTGTGTGCACTTTTGTGCCCTTTTGGTTCCTTTGTTGCAAAAAGTTCATATGTGGTCTAAACTCTCCTCTGCAGTTAACCTGCAGCTTTTTAAGGTATTTGATAATTACTGATAACTTTGCCAAAATAAAACAAAATTCCTTCCAGAGAAAGGGCGTTTAGATGTAGAAGGAATACAAATCACCCTGAAACCTTCCTCAAACCTCTCGGTTTTGACTAAGTGTACCCATACATTTGACGTCAGTGTCACACAGGGTGACTTCAGTGTACATATTTGCAAGCCTGAGCCCAAGCGTATATCATCACTGCATGCATAATGATTTTCCATTCAGTAAGGTTTCTAACAAAACCTCTGGATGAACTTAAACCAATATACTCTCTTCCCTGTCCTCTGAATGTAGACCTCCCAAGTACCTGAGGTTTCAAGCAACCAATAGTTAGCACTGGATTTTCACACATCCTCCTTCAGCCCTGAACATAGCACATATTGTGGATGAGCAATCAAAAAAAAAAAAA
>NC_048895.1:78508420-78541864 GCF_011077185.1 Oxyura jamaicensis | reverse complement strand
GGGGGGTGCAGTCGCGGTGTGGTGGCCAGCTGGTGCGAGAATCGGAAAAAGTCCTCGCCTAAGTGGGGATGGTGGTACAGAAAATAAAGCATGGGTGGAAATTTAAATTGTGAGGGGTTCTTTATGGGATCTTTCGGTAGACAAAGAAAAATTTGATTTTTTTTATTATTATTTATTTTTTAAATATGTGCTCAGCATTGCCAGGAAAGCAGCCACCATACTCTCCGGGCTTTAAGCACTTTCCTCGTGATCTCATTACTTCTGAGAGTGGTGTAGAGGTAGCCTTAAAAATGCACTGTATTCTTTTTATTTGCCGAATTATTAGTGCTCACTACGTAGAGTGTGGCTCTTCTGTGCATTTCAATTAGAATGCTCTTTTGATACACTGGATGCCACGATGAGTATAGGCACTCTTGATTCCCTCATCCTCGCTCATCTCTCATTCCCACTCTCATCATACACCCGGAAAAGGGAGCTGTACAGAACAGTGAATTTGCATGTATTCTTTTAAAAGACTGCTTTGTTTTAAATATTTCCATACAGGTATTTTGTATCTTCTTTGGAAGTTTTCATAGATAAAACTTATTTTCATGTGAGATACGCTGTAACAGTGATTACAGCAAATCTAGGAAATCCTTAAGCTAGTTAGTCCTTTACAGTTTCGTAGCATAAAGTGGAGGCAGAGATGACTATGCCAAAAGACAATTTTCAGCCAGCATAATGTTATCTTTTTTTTTTCTTTTTTTTTTCTTTTTTTCTGAAAGTGGTTCGTATCGAGACTTTGTCTGTTCATAAAGACACGGGAAGTCACTAAATGAACAAGATGACAGGAGAAAAGCATGAGTGGTAATGACATAGTCATGCTTTGCATGTAATTTAGGCCAGCCACTTATTTTCAACTTCATCTGCATTTATACAGAAATACTATAATATTGTATAATCTAATATGTGTAGAAGGTGTGTACTCAAGTAAGGATATTTAAAATTGCATAAACATATTAACCATACAAAGAATGTATGAGTCTATAAAGAAATTAAATCACAGGTTTAAAAAAAAAAAAAAAAAAAAAAAAGTGTGTATTTCTCTTTGTGATCTACTCATTTGAAATGCTCTGTCTTCCTGATAATCATAACTTGAGCTAAAAATGTCATGCTATACATACTTCGTCCTAAAAATGGCTGTGGATGTATTCACACTTACACAAAAACAATTCAGATGCATTGAGCAGTCATATTACAGATTTTTTTTCTTTTATTTTCTTTTTTCTTTTTTTAAAAAAAATTTTGCTTCCTACACATGAAATTTTTGTGGAGTTGACTCAGAACTTGAAATTCTTTTTAGTACATCTATTTTTTCTTTTTCCTCTGCATCTAGCTCATGTTTTCTAACACTTCATTGTATTCTTTAGGATGGTACAGCCTCTATTGTATCTCATCCAGCTGAGTGTTGGATCTTTTGTGAACAAAAACAGAAAAGAAAAATATTACAACTAAACCAAAATACTCAAGCTAAATGGACCATAGCCTTCAGTTTTGGCACCAACATCTCTGAGATGAGAGGGAAAAAAAAAAAAAAAAAAAAAAAAAAAGCATCTGGAATTTTTATTCAACTCAATGTGTTACAATTCCAACACAATCAAAGTAAGTGCTTAACTGGAACAACAAAACCAAAGATAGTGATGTGGCCTTTTTGCTTTGTTCTGTTCTATTTTTGTTTGTTTGTTTTATTTTTTCACTTGCTGAAAATCTTTAGGCCAGGTTCTGCATGTCATTTAAATGTGCGTACTTAGAATGTTTTTTTTGACAGTAGGTTGATACTAGTTTCCCTACACTGACACTAGCTTGATACCAGCCTAACTTCCATATAGTAATGGTTAACTCTACCTCCAAGACATAACTCAATCCAAAATTGTGATACAAGAAATATGGGCTTAATTCTAAGTCTGCACAAGCGTATGCAAGGAAAGGATTGTGGTTTGAATGAAGCTATAAATTCTGTTTCACAAATTTGCTTTCTGCAGGATTGAAACTTTATTTCTTGGCTACTTTGTACAAAGCTGAAGCAGATTCTGAATAGCTTCAGAAAGGTGTTGGAGGTTTGCCTTAGACATAGGTTGTGAAAGTGATATTGAATCTTGGGTCTGTCTACACAAGAATGATTTAAAGACAGTTTTAAGCAAAAACATTTGAAATGTGTTTCACAGTGGTGAAAGTGGAAATTAGGCTTATGTAATTAAAAAAAAAAAAAAAAAGAAAAGAAAAGAAAAAGATTTTTTTAAAACCTCTAATTTTGTTGTAGTCATAATCTAAGCAATCCTTTATCTGTGCACAAGATTTTATATTCAGTACACATTTTTGTACAGTTTTGTAGATTTTTTTTTTTTTTCTGTAGGATTTTTACTACAAAAATGCAGTGGGCTTGTGACATTTGACTTTTAAGTAATATGTGCATAAATTATTATATGAAATTTTGCATTTAGTCTTCCATATGTAATGGCACTTACATTCCAAATCTGGTCCAGAGGTGGATTTTCCTTATGGTGGCAATTTCAGATCTTATCACGAGTCTATGAGTCAGAACAGCTCTATTATAGTAATGAAGTCAATACAGTAAGTAAATGCTACTAGTTCATAAGGAAATTGTAATGAATTGGAACTGTCTGATTTGAAAAGCATGCTCATATAAAAAGTGCTTTCTTTAGCTGAGATTTCAGTAAATTTATAATTTTAACCCTTTTAGTTAACAAAAATGAAAAATAGTGCTATAAACCTTCACAGTCTAAAGTCTTCAAATACACCAGAATGGTAGTAGCAGTTCACTGACAATTTTTGTCTTGGGAATTTAAGGTTATACAGTGTGCTAAATAGATATTTAGGTTCTGTTTTTCAAATCTATATATTTTCAGTACACTTGAAAATCCCTGTCTAGAAATGGAGGTAAGATGGTCTGTCATCTTGTCATTTAACAGAAATAAAATACATTCCTCAGGAAAATACAAATTAAATCCATGTTAAATACATATGTGAACATGAAATACCCCTGCCTTTCCTGAGGCACAGTAGCAGAATTGTACAGGGTCCAAGAGTATCTTGCATCTGGATCCTTTAAGACTGTTTCTCCTGATAAATCTGAATTTGCAAACTGATTTACTGAGGAACAAGGCCCTTTGGAGCACACACTGTCCCTCTGTTGATCACACTTCAGAGTCTTTTTGATATCTCACTGTGCTGTGGATCTTCCCCGGGAAGCCCGAGCAGGGCAAGCTGGAGCCATCATCCTACAATAGCATCTGGAGTTATCGTAAAAAGACAATTTCTATTGCTTGCCTATGAATTAAAGGAATGCCTTTATGTCCAGGTGCTACATTAAATAACCATATACATAAGCACATTTTTGGTTTCAATATTCTATAAGATTCAAAGTTTCAGTTTTCTAGATGTGTCATATTAAAAATTGTATATAGAAAAACCTAATCATAAGAGTAGCTATTTCTAATTGTAGTTAATGAATTGTGTGTAGTAAGTAAACTCTAGCAATATATGCTCCAGTGGAGCCAATATCTTCCTGTTCTTCCTCAGTGCAAGTGACATCTGATCACTTCCATCTGTGACAGTCCTAGTCTCTTCTCTCAGCCCAGCTGAGGTGAAAAATCAGACCTGGTAGATATCCTGTTTCCAGATATTACCTTCTCTTGCAGTAAGTTTCAATCTCCTTATGGTTCTGTGAAAGAGCACAAATGGGGAGAAATAAATAAATAAATAAATAAATAAATAAAGCCTGTACTCTCAATCTCTTTCTGTGTTACGAGTTCCTGTGTTACGGAGAGGGAGGATAAAAGAACAGATGTAATAACCCTTATTTAGTTCTGAAAGATATACTACAGATTGCAATGGCAGGAGTTCCAATACTTTTCACCTCTAGATCTGGGAGATGCAGTGATGTGGAGCTTCACTACTGACAGGAAAGCTGCCAATGTGCATAGGAGAAGTTATTCCTTAAAGAGGAATAATTTCAGGATTGCTTCCTTTGTTAGTACAGCCCTCTTCGGATCAATTTCTGCAGTCGTTCACGTCTCATACGCTGTCAAGTTTCTATGCCCATATACTGCCATTTCTATCTTGGTCTGTATGTTTATCCTCAACCCAAATCCATCTCTCATTATCCACTGCATTTAAGCCAGATTTCTGACAGTTAATATACATACTGATTTGTAGGATTTTGTTTTAGCTAAAGGTAGATATGCTTAGAGGATGTAAAAAATTCCAAGACCTTATATGCTTTATCGCCTGAAAATGTGGAAGTTCATGTGACAGTGAGTTTCACAGGTAAGTAATGCTTTATTCAGAACACATTTACTTTTGGCCTGAATTTTCTAACTGTAGTTTCAGGATGTGATTTTTTTAATATTTGCTGTAGTGTGACAAAGGTTAATAGAAGTATTTAACCAACTGTCTTTAGATAGTCAACTCTGGTTTATCTAGACTAGTAATCATGTAATACAAATGCAAGGTTGATGCAAATACTCTGGAAAATTAAGCTATGTAACTGCATAATGGAGAAAAAAAAAAAAAAAAAAGAAAAGAAAAGAAAAAGGCTTTGCTATATTTGATACTAAAGGACAAGCTAACACCTGCCTGCATCAGGAATGCAGACTGAGAAATAAATCATAGTATTGCAAAACTGCCTCTGGAACACTTCTGTCCCTCATGCAACCAGATTAGCTATCTCTGTCCCCATGGTAATGTTCATCACAAAACAGAGAATTTGACCCCAGTCACTACTAAGTGTTTTGTTTGTTTGTTTTTATTATTTTACATACACTTACAGTCATCTCTTGTTTGTCTCCTGTCTAAAGCCCCCAACTAGAAATGTGTTCCTCCTGTAAGTGGTTGCATTGATCTAGGTGAGAGTTAGGTGCTACTCAAGCTGAATGAGAGTGACACTCTAAGGTAAGCACTAAGCATCTTTAAAGCTCCTTCAGACAGAAAACACTTCATTTCAAGAAATCCTTTATTTATAATTTTGTACATCTTTTTTTGAGGAGGTGATTTGAATGGTAAGCAAAAAGCAGGGTTAACTGATGGGATGGGGGGTGCTTTTTATACATATATATATATATTTTTTCCCAAGATAATAACTTTGATTTTGTTTGTTTGTTTGTGTAGTTTTGGGGTGTTCTTTTTTCTTTATTACTTTGTTGGGTTTTGTTTGGTTGTGGGTTTTTTTGTTTCTCTCCCCCCAGTGAGGGCACAATTACCGGTTGTCACTGAGCTGTAGTGTTGTTGCCAGTGACATCTAGGTCTTTTTCTTAAGTGGTTGCAATAATCATCAGTATGACTGAATAGTATTCAAAACCTTTCTTTGTTTATTTAAAATAATAATAATAATAATAAAATTTCTACTTCCTTCTTGTGAAAAACATGGCAGCTGTCTGCAATAATTCATCTGTAATTGCATTGCCCAGTTTCTTAGAGGTAGGGTTTCTGATCTGTTGCATAATCTTTCGTAATCCTGACTAACCTGAATAATCTTTTGCCACATCATTGTCTACCACTTCTACAGCAAGTACTAAATATATTAAACTTCACTACTTCTAGTACATATCTTGGAACATCCTATACTTTTCTTTCTTTTCTGTTTAAATCAACCCCTTACTTTTTAATGTACTTTGATTTCCATCTTATAGCCAGCATGTAATTATTGACAGATGTCTACCTCACACTCATTAATTATTTAGGTCTTAACAGTCATCTTTGGAGAGACTCAACAAATTATCTTACATCATTTTATTTTAAATTTTATTTTTACCATTTAAATAATGATACAAAACTTTAAAATAAAACCAAACTCTAATATATGAATTAACAGCATCTTCTATTTCCATTTTCTTTTTAATTTGTTCTTTATCTCATTTACTAATATAACTAAATATTCAAATAACATTACACAAAATCAAATGAAGTGAATTAGTATGGCTGGCAGACTGAAACTTAAAAACATAACATTCAGATTTATGTTGTCTGTGAGGTAATAGGGTTTTATTTTGTTTTCCACATACTTTATTAGTACACAAATTACCAGGGAAAATTATATAACTACCATGTTACCATAGTAGGAGGTCCCACAGTAACAAATCTACTTACCTAATTGAACTTCCAGTGTTAAGAAAGAAAGAAAGAAAGAAAAAAAAAAAAAAAAAAAAAAAAAAAAAAAAAAAAAAACTTAAGTAGCCTTCCAGATCAAGTCATCTGCCAAGGACATATCAGCAGAATAAGCTTCCTAAATTCTAGATTCTAGGAGAAAATAATAACAATAATAATAAATAATAATAAAACAAAAAACCACTATATTTTCCTTCTTCAGTGTTAACATATATATCTTCCTAATCATCCCATACAGATAGTGGGAGTTTTGTTTTTTCCAAAAAGGGCAGAGTTGTCAATGAATGTTGCTGTATAAAACACCCCATAGTGAGCCTCTTACAATTTACAGTCAAAGGGCATGGGAGCCTGAGAAAGCATTAAGTCACCTTCCTGTCTTTCTGATTTTGTGAGCTGAAAATGCGCTCAGTGTATCCAAAAGTGCTCTGGAGGCCTGGATAAATGACGGCACACTCCTAAGACTGCCTGGTGGGCTGTAGCATGAGTTTCAATCTTTGCCTTCAGCCCTGTATCAACCTACTCCCCCCAGCTTGCCCCCAGCTTTGTCCCTTGCTACAGTTTGCATTGAAGGTTTTCTTTTAATACATCTATGCATGGGATTTCTTCTCTCAGACAGAAAGAGTGACTTTAGGGCCTTAAGATCATTACAGCTCTTTTTTCTTGCCATATAATGTGTCTTCCATATAACCAGCTGTATCATAATTAAGCTGGATTTTAGGTACTTAATCAGGCTCAGCAAAATAGCATAGTTTGTCGCATTCCTTCCAGCTGAAATCAGCACATAGCTTTAAGTCTGCACTGCCTCTACTGTACCTGTGAGTAACTGCTGTCAGCTGGCAAGAGCTTCATCTGAATTTGGATTCACTAGATTAGTTTAAGATCCTTTTATTTCAAAACAAGTACTGCAACTGTATCTGTTCAGACTGAGTTTTTTCAGTACATTTATTTGTAAAATATGCATATGTATGTGTCTACATACATAATTTCCTCATAAATTCAATAGTCTTAGATAAATGGAATGTAGAGATAATATAGTTTCATGCACGCAATACTGTGTACAGAGGGCCAGTTTCTTATCTCCTATGAATTGACATAATTGCAACAACTTTATGCTAGTTGGGGCTTTTTGGCAAGAATTCACGCCAGTTACATAATTCATTACAGCATATTCTAACCTACTGAAATCTAAGCATATTTTTAGACATAGCTTGTACAGTCCCAGTAATTTCTGCTTGCAGATTCCCTATAGACAAGCCCTCAGATTCCCCCGGATATGCTTCTGTCACTGTGTCACTTTGAGAGTCACTCTTGCAATTCCTCCATGTATGTAATTCTCACAGAAGTCAGTGCAGAATTTAAATGTAGTTATGCAGTAGGTCTGGATGTTGGTCAAAGGTAGATTCTGGGCTCTTCTGATATTAATCTGCAGATGCTTCACATTGCTAAGCATTGCTCAAGCCTTACCTGACCTGAACACCCTATGCACCTGTTAAAATTTCTACCTCATAATGAATGATACCATTTAAATCTTTCACATTATAGGTATTAAAAATAACAATAACAATTAAATATATATAATACCAAGTATCTTGTTAATACTTTTTTTTTTTTTTTTTTAAAAAAAAAAGATTTCTGTAGAATTTTGTGGGCATGGAGGGCCCTCTCTCCACCTCTTTTTTTCATCAGCTTCTCACTTTCTCACCACCCTGTTTTTGTGAGGAGGCTGGGACTTATTCCTAAGGACATCTGCCATGCGGTTGAGATGGTAACCTAGAGTGGGACTAGGGATGTCAGAACTGCCTTCTTCCCATCCTTGTTGAGATGCAGTGCTGCCTGTCCCTATAAAGCACCCTCTCTTACCTAAGGACAAGGCAGGTCTACATGACTCCACATGCTCGCAGCTCTGTTTCAAGACTGTGATGGAGAAATGGGAGGTGTGATAGAAGAGGAGGAGTGCAGCTTGTCTTTCCCCTGACCTCCCATCTGCTGAACTGAGGAAGCCAGCTCAAGGAAGTGGAGTAGCAGGGGTAAGCCGCAAAAGTAGGCTGCTGTGCTGTGCAGAGAGATGTATAAGGTTATCTCTGTGGATACTATGACAGTCACCTAATGGTTTTGTTACTGTCTGACATAATTTATGATGTTACCATTGGGTATGTTGTGTTATCTGTTTTATCCATTGCCTTATTTTCTCACCTTGAGTTTTGCCATTCATAGGGAATTAGCCAATTCTCAGAAAAGAGGTTTTTAACATTACTTTTCAAATTCAACTTTGATTTCTAAGGGTGTCTATCTGCATCCAAATGATGGAGAACCAGAAGGGTTCATAAAGAGGCTAGAATAACAAGACTATTTAAAAGTGACATTTGCTTATGGCTTTAGCTGTTATGTCTCCCTAGCATGCAGATGCGCTTGATAACCCCACTTAACTGACAGTTAGGTCACATTAATCAGGCTACATCTCTAACTGTTTCTTTCTATCTGCAATTTCATATTGTTTTCAAAATGAATTCCACACTGTTAAAGACAGTTTAGAAACAGGGTTAATTCTGCACTGCCCTGCTCACCTATATTAAGTTGCTTTGCTATATGGAAATAATTTAATTAGTTCATTTCAAACTTACAGCACCTTCAGTGACAGGCAAAATCAGTGTGTAGAAGTATGAGCTGAATCAATGTATATGAATACAAAAATCAGAAAACCCAACTTTCAATGAACTGCTTAATGCAGCTCGGAAAAGCAAATCGCAGCACAGTAAGGCACACAAAGTGAAAAAAATGAATGAAAACTGCATGATTAAATGCTTTCATCTGGAAATTTTGTTGCAATATTCAGAAACACTACAAATTCTTCTAATTCATCATACTCTTTGTTTATTACTAATAAATTAATGTGCTGATGGAAGGAATTCATTACCCTTTCTACACACTTCACTAGTTGTAGGTCGTTTATTAATCTGTTTTATCTGGTAAGACTAAAACCAGCTGTAATTACATTGTTAAACATTGATTAATAAGCAGCCTACATCACTAATATACGCAACAAGCAAGACAAAAAGTATTTTTAAAGATTTAGAGTAAAATTTAAACATTCCTTTGGGAATAAGGAAATCTAGATCTTCATCAATATTTATTTTTGAAAGATTCTATTTGCTTGTACAGCTGTATCTCTAAACACCTTTTCGAAATAGATTAACAAGCAAATTCAATCACACTAGAGTAAACGAACTACATTCACAAAATTGTATTAATGCACTCATTGAAACATTTAGAATGATTTTTTTTTTTTGTAAATAGTCTTCAGCTAATGATTTTTTTTCTTTGTATTCTTGTTTTAATCATGTAATTAGGCACATCTATTTTAAATCCAGTTGTATTCTGTAGATTTAAAAATAATATAGCAATTGGAAATACATTATTAAGAACACTTCAGGTTCCTCAAACCTGCATTTGTGGTTTTTCAGTAAAAACATTTTGATTGAAGTAAAACACAGGAAATGATTATATGTCAGAAACTTGGATTATCATTAAGGGTAAATATGCAGAATATTTCTGGCACTTGGCAAAATTGGGGGGACTTATTTTTTTATGATATAGCTCTATGGAAAATAAAGCACATGGAAAGACAATGTCTTTAGAAAAGATGTTTTAAGACTGTCCTCAATTAATCATAAATGGCAAATCTTCTTATTATAGCAGCACTATTGCTAAGGGTATGTCAGTGTTTCCATTACAAACATATATTTCAAAGTTTCATAAATAGGCTATAAACATTAAGCCTGGGTTCATATCTGTTCATCCTGGGATCACTTTTTCCTCACAAAACTGTAAGAAAATCCACGTTGCCTTTTTGAGCTGGAAGGCTGCAAAGGAACCAGAATTGAGAAGTTCAGAATGACTTTTTGTTTCACTGTACAGCTTTAAATAAATCATGAGAATGAAGATTCAACATCATAAAGAGGGCCTAACTCACACATTGTTTTTTCTTCCACCCCTGAAAGGATCATGTATTTTAGTGTTAGTTCAGCTTGTAGTGGGGTTGCTGAAATTCTCTGTTCACCCTTCTAACTCCTATGGGTCATTTCTTCCAATTTCATTACTAATCAGGGTTTTGACACCTGTTTTCCACCTCACCTGAATTTATGTCAGCCCAGAACATGTTCTGCTACAGGGATTGCATAAGAGTTGGCAGCAGAGCCTCTACTATTTCTACAGAACTGATTATCTGAACTAAAGTTAGCAATTCTCAATAGTTTGATTAAATTAATATTATTGATATTATTTTTAATCTTTATCCCCTTTGTCCCCTTTGAAAGTTGAAGCTCTTATGCGTGGTGCAAAATAAGTGTTACTAGAAAGTCCAACAAGCATAAAGCTCAGAATGTTGTGCACTTTCAGTCTTATGTCTCAGGAAGCTAGATGTTCTATTAGGCTTTTGAACTCTGACAGAGAATTCCTTAAGTACATTTCAAGGAAGTTCAGAACTGTGTTTTGGGATTTGTGAGTACGTACTTACTACTCAAGGATGTTAGATGTTATACAGTAGTTCTCTGCTACTGATTTGAACCAGAATTTCCCTACTCATGAATTTGGACTACATTAAACACTGTAAGGAGATTCCAGCTCTATAGTTTTCTTTGCCACTGTCCAAGTGTGTTTTAGTAAATTGTGTTTGTCACTGTTGTCTGGTACTAATTATCCAGTAAAGAAGATTCTGTATCCAAGCCTTCAGCTGTCTGAACCATCAAATTAGGCAGCCGCATCCAGGCTATCCATGGAGAATTGCATCTCCTCATGCCCACAAGTTGTTCAAGAAAGTCCTAGCTGGTCCTGGCCAGATTCTGCTCTAGAAGTACAAATAATTAGTGTTTTACAAAATTCTCCAGTGCTGTTTTATTTACTAATACAGACATAGACTTTGAGGCCCCACAAACTCAGAAGAAGGGTAGAGGCATATACCAAAAGAACCTGTAAATGAACCTACCAAACACTGCAAATGAACCAGACAGTCCTTTCAGTGACCAAATAAGAAACTAGCCTTTTTATCTTCCCTGTCTGATTTATGAGTACAACAATATGGCACGTGCTTCCACTAAACATACCCCTTGCTTCCTGTTGTTTGGAAAGCTTCACTGGCTGATGATAGATAAGATCCTGAGAGCCAAAATTCAAACTATAATGCTGAGAAACTAGGTGTGAATAGGTAGGGAAAAGAGACAGAGAGAGACACAGACACAGAGAAAGAGAGAGAGAGAGAGAGAAAGAGAATGTTCTTGCAAAAAAAGATATTAAAAATAAAATTTGCAATAGGAGGGAGAATAAAATGTAAACTAGACGGCAGAGATTCAGACCAAACTCTGAGTTATCTAAAATCAATTTCTGCTTACTCAGAAACGTGTCAGGTTGTTAGAATGTGCTCTCTAAAGAAACAACTTCTGTGGTGAACAACTTCCAGGTATTAAAAATTGAAGCTGAGATGCATTCAATAGAATTATTATTGATGACATAATTACTGTTGCTCTTAAAGTTAAAAACCTATTGTTTTGTAGAAGACAGGAGATGTGAATAATGAAAGGAATGATCTTGTGTTTTGCCTTATTTAGGAAACAGTATTTGTTAGAGCTAAAGTTAACTTGATTCAGTTGGACAGCTGATGCTTAAGTTATTGTGGAGAAAAAGAAATTAAAACTTCCTATTTCACTCGGGAATAAGTTACTTAATATTTATTTCACTTTTTCTCTAGCTGGAGAGTAATTATGTCGTTATTTTTTCTCATTTGTTATTTAATTGTCTTTATACAACATTGGCCATGTTGAGAACAGTAGAAATTAAAATATGATGAATCTGAGAATACAAAAACTAAAGTGAAAACAGATGAAAACAACTGGAATGGTAATAAGGTGAATTGAGTCAGTGAACAAAACAATAAGTATTTAATAGTTTGTGGGGTTTGTTTGTTTGTTTGTTTTCCAGAAAATATCCTCTTCTTCTCATGACATTTAAACAATGAGAGTTTTTTAAGTAAATAAACTTACCAGACAAAAATAAATAAATAAATAAATAAATAAATAAAAAGGCTGTAAAAGCTAGAGTCAGAGTACAGACCTGACTGCAGCATCCAGTGGATCTACTCTGTGTCTGGTAGGTAATCAGAAGAACAGTGGCCAAATAAAAAATTCCCTTATATTTACCTGTGAATGTTTATGAAATATGCTGATGATTTCTGAGACTGGAAGATCTGATAAGTGAAAAATTCAAAGATTAGTTCTGCAGATCCTTACTGGTTTCCAAGGTTCTTTACGTTTTAATACATGTAAGTATTCCCAAAGACAGAATAGTTTCCCTGTATTCTCTTATTTCTACTGTTTCTGTCATGAAGTAGAATCAATTCTGTGGAACTTACGTGAGTAACAAGTTACTGACAATATTGACTAATAGAAATAACCTCATAACTTGGCTGAAGTTAACACACATCACTTCTGGCCAGAAAATTATTGATCCACCCAAACTCTAACAAAAGAAATCAGTGATTCATTAGTCAAAACATATCTAAATGTTTGCAGACTATTGTTTACCAATAGCTTAAATGACAAAAATTAAGAAGTATTACTGAAAAATGTTCCTTCTCAGCATTGCAGCCGCTTGATGCCTCATCTGCAGATATTATCAAAAAAGTCATTTAATTCATTTTTTCACTGCTGAGCTCATTTAAATGTGCTGCATTTGATTACTTATTTATTTATTTATTTATTTAAATTAGCTTAGCTTGATTGAAGCAGTATATTATTAAGCAATAGTTGCATATGAGTTGTCAGGACTGGGCAAGTACTTGGTGTGTGTGATAGTAAGTCTTTGGGGATGGAAACATAAGAGTGCCTATAGAATTGCTGGAGATATTACTTCTTTCTTATAGACATTCAGAGAAAATTAGGAGACAGTGGAGATTTAGCAGACGACCACAATTGACTGTGTTCTCCCTAGCCTGACTGTATAAGTTGCTGCTGAGTTGTGTTGGTTTGAATTTGTGCCTGTATCATTTCACAAGTGTGCTGCCTCAAACTAAAAACATCAATGAACATCTGTTAAAGAATTTCCTGCATATGAATAAGACTAAAGTTAGGAGCAAAACTGTAATGAGGACAGCCCTATAGGGTAGCTTGGGATGGTAGGAAAGTATGATATCAGCTTGTGAGAATGTCTGATTTCAGCTGGTTTTGATGCATAACTAGCAGGCTGCTTTTCTTGATTTACCTACCACTCTTCTCTCATATACACACTTGTATGTATCAGTATGCCATTCTGTACAGTGCAGGCTAAAGGTAGCATAAAGACTAAAAGAAGGAAGGAAAAGCTCTGAAGTGTCTTTGAAGAAAATACTGAAGATTCTCTGACTGTGTCTTCTTTGTATGTTTTGAACAGAAAACATTCAAATTGCCACCTCTTTTCCACGTGTCTCACCAGCCATGTAATGTAACTGAAAATGTTATGGTATAAACTCTGCTGGCTTGATTACCTCACTTTGTCTGCTAATGTTATAGCAGGTCCTCTGTACCAGGCCATGTGACCTGAACACCAATGCAGCTTTTGTATATTATGATGGTGTATTCATAGAGAAGCTAGTACTCTGCAGGACTTTCTGTCTCCCAAGGCACCTGTCTGGTAGTTGTGTATAAAGATCAAGCTTTAGTTTGCGCTGAGCAGAATTTTTTTTTTTTTTTAAATATATATGTATATTTCAAAACAACTTCCATATTCCCAGTTTTCTCATATTTTCTGAAAAAAAAAACAATAAAAAATATTTTGATTTTTTTTGTCAGAGATATGATTTTTTTTTTTTTCCTTTAAGAGAAACATTTTAAGTAGAAACTGTTTTGTTGCTTGTTTATTAATTGTTATAAATAATTTTTGATTCAAAAAAAAATCCTGACTAACACAAATTATATATTAAAGTGAAAGGGCTACAGAAATAATTATTATTAGATGGGTATAAAGGTGATTTAAAACAGTAGGCAAGATCACCAGTTATGTATGTAGCTTTCAGGTATGGCAAAAGTTCAAAAAGTTACACGTGTATTAATAAATTAAATAGTCTAAGGCCTGTTCTTTACTCCTGAAATTGTGGCAAAACATAGCTTGTGTCTTTCTCTCCTGAAAGAGGATGGCCTCACCAGCTTCTGCAAACAGTCCTGACTGCTTCATCCCTCCATAGTCTGAGTAAATCCTGGCCCTGGCCAACACCATCCCAGAGCTTCCGCTGGCAATTAAGTGTGTATGATAAAAACATAGATAGATGATCATGGCTCCTTGCTTGAAGTCATGACCTGGTCCTCTTTAGTTTCTGAGCAAAGATGTAGCAAAATAAATAACTTTCTGCTAAAATTTTGGTACCAGTTTAACTTAGCTGCTAGTTTTGATCCTCAGTGATTAGAGAGCTTTCCTCATGTTAGGGAGCATCACTACAGATAAGCAGAGAACAGGAAATATCTTTTGGCCTGAAATAGGAGTGGTCTGTTCTGAATGATCATTTTTAATAGGCTGTGAATCACCACATATCATCAAGAATATAGCAAAATGCATGAGAAAATTCTGTCAATAGAATGCTATTTCCATGAACTATTTTGAATCATTACAAATTGCATTTGCTGTAATAAGTTACAAATGTAATTTATTATGAGTTAACATCAGGACTGAGACAAATGATTAAAAATGTATAATATACACAAATTTGTTTCCCCTGATAAATGTAAAGTTTGCTAGGCTCTACTGCCCTCATTAGTATGTGACAGTGCCAGGAAACACTTTGCTCCAAAAGGCTACATTTACATGCTGTATTTTATAAATGCATTTTAGTTTTAATAACAATCCCAAAGGTTCAGCATATTGCTTAATAAAAGATCAATGCAGTCATATGATTAACCACCCTGTGTTGCTTTCTTTCCACTTGTGAGAAAGGATAGTTCAGGAGCTGCATGGCAGTGAATAGCAAACTGACTAATTGACAAGCAAAACTAAGGTTTCCCTAAGGGCTTGTCCCCCCTCCCCTCCTTCAGGGCTTTCTTTGTTGGTAGAATGTTGTTAACTCTTTTGTTTAGGGTCTCTTACCTTTAAGCAGGCTTGTGGAAGAGCTTTTCATATTTTTTAGCAGTAGATTTACTTGCTGAATAAATATAGCTGATGAAAGAAAAGCTGGTGATCCATAAAAGACCAGGCTGCAGGGATCCTCATTAATCTTCCAATAGTTTTTGCTGTCATTCCTCTTTAAAGTTCCTTGCCTTGTAAAGTATTTGTGGAAAAAGTAGGAACACTTTTGCCTTCCACTAAGCTATGACTTACAGCTAGATCCCAACAAAAGCTTGCACTCCCTTTCAACTAGTTTTAACTTCAGCCATGTCATTGCATAGCGTTCTGAGCTATGAAAGGGAAAACATTGTTTAACTGAGTTTTACAAAAGAAGACAAAGAAGAAGCGAAAGAAAAAAAACAGTCTTCTTGTTATCTGCTGATCGTGATGTGACCGTTCCATTAAAAGGATAAGCTAAGTGGGATGCAACAATAAAACGAAAATATGTAGTACATTCAACCTTAAATAAGAGACTGCCCTTTGGAAATGTTGACTTCTCTTATAGAAATAGTGAACCATATGGCATGGAATTGAGAAAGTTAATATAATTAGCTGTGGTGGATTATGGCAGGATTATGAGAACATTAGGACTGAGGCCTAGAATTTAGGAGGTATTCCAAATTTGGGATCACTGACCTAATGGTCACTGAGCAGGGATCAGAGCACAGTCTACTCCTGAGGATGATCAAATGGATTGCAGTTCAGATTGTGCTTTCTATTAGCACCATTGTGCATTTTAGTCCATCTATCAAATATGCAACCAGCATGTTTTTTACCTGAGGAAGAAACCATATGGAATAATTCAAGCTCCTTCATAGACAAGAAAAGAAACAAGGGAATCAAAGAAGTTTAAAAGCTCCTGTGGTTCAAAAGGTAGGAAAGAGTACTAACGACTAAGATGATTACAGTTTGTGTAAAACTAAGGGTAAATATATATATATATATATATATATATATATTTGCTGAAGGGAGGGGAAGACAAACACAATCTAATCTCTACACTTCCACATGGAGAGTGGAATGTGTCCAAGACAGAACATATTTTGGTCCTCTTTCAGCTATATTTGTCAGACTTATTTTCAGAGCTAGGTGAAAGTATTTTAGTAGATCATTTTTTGAACAAAGAAGTAAAACCTTAGGGCATTGAAAATATTTGAACTTGGAATAAGTTTAACAAATAGTATTTGCTGGGGGAAAAAAATAAAAATAAAATAAAAGGAAAAAGAGACAGTAGAATTGAGTAATTTAGCATTTGTTCCAGGACAGAAAAGCAGGTTTAAGACCTATCTGAGCATACGTTGATCTGTGAATCTCTGCTGATGGTAACACAAGTTTAGATGATTGTCTAAAACAAGTCTTTATGTGAGTAGGCCAAGGTTAAGTGAGGTGAATCCCAGCTAGGGTGTCTCCTCATCTAGCAGCTCCTTTTCTCTATGTGGGCTAGTGAATAGCTAATTTCATATCCAGTGGGCAACAATTCCAGAAGAGGCATTAAAAAATAAAACTCCATGACTGAGGAAGAAGAATTTTTCTAGGACACTTAAAGAGTGAATTTTAAAAGAGAAAATTAAAGAGAACTCCACTTAGGGTAAATTTCTACCAAATGCCCTAAAGGAAGTATTTGTTCTAGAACATATTAAATGTTACTTTATCTCTGAAATTTGATTGTATTATCATTCAGTTAACTATAGAAACCATCTAACATTATGCCCAACACTATACAATAAGGTTATACAAAAAACATAACAACATAATAATATATTCAAGGGATGATTAATAGATCATTGTCGCCTCTGACAATATATAAAATTATGATGGTCTTTTCTATTCTGAGGCTTCAGTGTGGTCTGGAAACATACGTTTTGTCTTTATTCCGGACAAGGAATAATGATGAATCAGATGCAGCGGTATATTTTGGGTTATATAAGCAATCCCTCAATGGCTACAGGCATGACTGTAAAGCAGAATGACTTATTCAGTGTATAGGTCAGATGTAGACAGATGTCTAGTCCCTGAGAAAGCCTTCAACAGTGAGTTACAGGACTGCCTGGAGGCAAGCTCTCTTCATGGAAATGAGCTCACCTCTTCTTCCATTCCCAAATTCCTAATTCCTGGAAACACCTGTTCCTTAACCTGAGGCTGCTTCACTCAAGAGAGTTATTTCAGCTTGTTCTTTTGTAGCTTTGGTTTTGCATATATGTCTGTACCTGCTGCGGGGAGATGGAGGGATCTTTCTGCAAAGAAGGTATTGACTTTCTGTGGTGAGGTTTGGAGCTGTCTGTAAAGAATAAAACACAGAAGGTCTGATTGTAATACGAAGCTGTTCCCATGATGCCAATAACATTAATCCTGTAGAGGAATAAATAAGCCCAGATGCTAGCGTTAGTTGTTATTTGTAACTATATTGTTATCATGGAGGAGGACCTCCCTGGTTAGGCACTGCACAATCACAAGTGAAAATCTGTGCCTCAAAGACTATAGTCTATAGTCTAGAACCAAGGAATGGCAAATAATACCCACTGGAGTCATTGGTTTAATTTTAAAGGAATGAATGGCTCAGAGAATCAAGTTAACATAATCCAATTACTAACAAGCACTTAATGTTTAGGAAAGGCCTAACTCACTCTTGATTTGTATTAAAAAATCACCAGTGCAAGAATGCGCTTTGAACTGGAAAGATAAACACCAAAAAGAAAAAACAAAACCCCCCAAACCACACATACATACACACAAAAAGAAAATAATGGCTTTTTCACTGTTTGTTTTGAGGTAGGCCAAAGAAGACCCATGGGAAATTCAGGCTGTTATGCTATGTGAACAAGACTGGCCTACTCTAGAGGAAGCTAGCTTTGAGCTGTATGGACCTAAGACACTCTTTGAGCTGTATGACTCTAAGACACTGCACTCTTGCTCTCTAGGGTGAGTGCCTTCAGCAAATGGGACATAGCCTCATTCTCTCATAGAAAACACAGTGTTGCCTCCAGTGGTGAATTTTTAATTACTTAATGTAATAATTCCATTTATTTATTTATTTATTTATTTATTTATTTATTTTAAAGACATAAATGGAAATAGGGACGGGACAATAAAAGGTAGGAGTAATAGATATTTTAGAGATCTGTCTTCACAAGATGTTTTCAAGATGTTCAGTCAGTTCTAACATCGTAGCTTCTGCTCCAGATGTTTGTTAACTACTCAGGCATGTTTTGTGACATGGACCTGAGCAACATGTAACATGTTAATCATTGCTCTTGCCTGGGCTAGGCTGAAGTGTCTGGGCTCTACCTCTTCTGCTGCCATTACAATTGCTTTCCGGACTGAAAAGCAAAAGGAAGAGACTATGTAAAGAAAGTGGGGCAATAAGAATATGAGGAAAATACAGAAATACATTGAATGGATGCAAAAGGATGAATATCTATTTTGTCGTTTTGTCTGGTAACAATCTCTGTAACCATATCAGTTATTGGTCATATGTCCTTAGTGTGGACACCCTGATCACAAGTTCTTAATGGAAAAGACTTGATGACAATGATGATATGATGATAACAATAACAAAAGACAACAATAAATATATATATATATTACATATATATATATATATATTATTCAGATTCACTATTAAATCCATTCAAGAGGAAGAGATTTTCATTTTGAAGCTCTAGTAAGTGATGTAACAAATGGGACATACTATCTCAGACCATTTTATTCAATATTCAGGCCCCTTTTTTGTACTATTACTTTAGGTTCATTGATTGATTTTTTTTTTTTTTTTTCCACAGGATCATAGAATTATAAAATGGTTTGAGTTGGAAGAGACCTTAAAGATCATCTAATTCCAACCATGCTGCAAGGACATCTTCCACTAGACCAGGTTGCTCAAAGCTGCGCTCAACCTGGCCTTAAATGCTTCCCTGATGAAGGGAATGAGGCATCCCTGGAATCAAAGATTCCACTTCTTTCCCAGAGAACAACTTCTCTGGGAAAATTCTTATTATTACAATATTTTTATTGAATAAACATGATCTTCACGTAAGTGTTGAGCTTTATTAAAATTTCTGTTATTTGAAAAAAAATATTTTCCCCACTTTTATACCACTTCCACCTAACAGTGACTACATAATTTTGTGAAATTTTAACCTCTTTTAACAACTGAATTCACCATTAGAGAAATTGTTTAAACTCTGATTTTTACAATAGGAAATTAAGGAAACAATAAGGTATATTGGTCAGTACTGGCTCAGCACTAGCAGCCAGACAGTTGGGAAGTGTTTTGAAAGCATTGGGGAACAGGGGAATTTTAACATTTAAAGGAACATATTGAATTAGGTTTGCAGATGTTCACAAGGATATCTTTCCAAATGTGGGTCAGAAAAAGAGAGGAAAAAAAAAAAAAAAAGAAAAAAACACAAAGGAGCTAACTAAAAATTAAGTAGCTGCACTTAACAGAATGAAAATGCCTGATATAAACCATGAAGACCCTTTCTTGAATGTGTAAGCAGGTAGTTAGAGTTCAGTGCAAGAAAGACAGGAAACCCAAGGGGAAGACACAAAGTGAGGTAGTCAATGCTATTAAAGTGATCTTTACAGAACCATTTTGAGTGAACTGAAAGAGAAAGAATACTTATATTAGGGCCTGGGAGAATGATGTGGCATTAACTGAAATGCCAGATGACAAGAAAGAACTGAAATTGATAGAAAGGTTAGAAAAAACTGCAACTTAGAGATATTTCAAAATATTTAGAGACAGTCTGGAAACAATGATTTAAAGAAAAGTCTAAATTGGTCTGAAAATATCTATTAATCTTAATTAACAATTAATGACTGCTCAGCATTAATTGTTAATACAAGTTTCTATGACAGCTGAGTGATAGATGTGATTGTCAGATGGGAATCTGGTTGCATTCTTCAACAGAAATGAAATAATGGAGGAAATTTTTAAGGAGAAGGACAAGATCCTATTCCAGCCTTATGGAGTCTGAGCTGATGACTTCAAGATATCTTCAAGACTTCTTGATATATTCAAGAAGGCATCAGAGAGTTGAAACAATATTTTGATTTGTACAGAAGACAGCTCTGGGCGAAGTAGGACTGTGACTTGCCATAGCAGAGACAGAATAAAATCAGTGTGTATGATCAGTGCGATTAGATAACTTAAGGAGAAAGAAAAGAAGTCATTGAGGGGTTATTGAGAAAACAGTGTGTAGATCCACCATACGGTGAATGCAGGAGGTTGAAGGTTCTCCTTTGGAAAACTTACTGAAAGGACATTTAGAAGAAGGGAGAAAAGGATCTCTTTTGGTTTCTGTGATCCTTATCTGGATCCAAGAAGCCAAGTGAGATAAAATTTAAGGAAAGGTCCGTTCTATCAAACAGAGCTGACAGATTAAGATGGAATAGGGCACCTATAAATAAATAAATAAATAAAAATTGTTTAATAGTCCATAGAAAAGAAGATGGAAAATAGAGACTTTAAATTAGAGAAAAACTTAGGAAAGATTTTATAAAGAGAGTTGTCACTTAACTTAAAACCAGAGGAAAGAAAGATTGATTTCTCTCTCTCTCTCATTTTTTTTTTTTTAATTTAATTTAATTTTATTATTTTATTTTTAGTTTTATTTTTTATTGAGTGGGGAGATTAAAACATGTTTGTGTCATTAGGTGAAAAACAAAATGAAAATGACATCTTGCAGATAACAGGAAGGAACAAATAATGACAGGTTTCTGGGACTGGAGGGTACCTGTGATTCAAATAGTGAACAGAAGAAAAGGGCTTCTTCTGTGAAAGGATATTAGCTAGAAGGGTAGGTAAGGTATCACATAGCATTTTATCAGACTTTTATTAGAATAAATTAATGGTAGTCAAATCTCTATATAAAATTCAATGTCATGTATGTATGTATATGTATATATATATATATATTCTTCAAACACACATTATTTTAAGGTATTCTCTTGGGTTGTAAAAATTTTCTCGTATGGTGCCATGAAGTATTTTGGGGAAATTCTACAAAAAGAAAAATTAAAAAATCTACCCCCTAATTTTTATGTAAGGCACAGCCAGGTAATTCATAAAAAATGATTTATTCACAGCAATGTTCTGAAACATTTCTCAGAGTGCTATGGCTGCACTGAGAATGCATGCTTCTGACACAGAAGTAGCTAAAACATTAAAGTATATAATTTTCCTTGAGTTTGTCTCTTTACTTATCCCTAACTTTAGTGAGCTTAGATTTATGCATTAGAAAATAGTAAGGTACAGCAATGGTTAAGGGTATTCTGCAGAAACCAGTCTTTCCCCACGAGAAGCAATCTGCACACCTATGTTTCTGGCTTGCATTCTCAATCACATTTAAAGCAAAGAAAGTGCAGCAAAGTGCTCCTCAGGACTGGGAATGAATCCCGCCTCACCATCTGTTACTAATTTTGGAGCTGAAGACCCCATGCATTATTAAATCACTAAGTTAAAAAAGTTGTGTTAAGCTGGTGTTAACTTAACCCACTACAGTCAGGAATGTTAAAGTTCAAACTACATTTGGGATGGGATGTGAATGGTGAATAGATGCCTAGCTTTACATGTAACATGACTTAGATTTTTTTAGACAAAAGATGTTAATAAAGAATTGTCTCACACTGATCTGACTGAGTACTAAAGTGGTCTTGAATAGTTGTATACTGTATTCAGTCTTTGCCACAATGCCTTAGTACAGTGAAGCAGCAAAACAGTGAATTACCAGTTATGGGTATGTCCTTAACCATGCCTGATATACAGTTCTATTCAGGCTGTGCCCTTGTGATGTGATGTAGGACTCTGTAGGACTGCAGAGGCAACACTGCAGGAGATGACAATTTGAACTTTATTTGGTGAAAATAGTGAAAAAGGTATGGCAATAGTCCAGAGCAAGGCCTGGGACTGAGTCCTTCCTTCTGAAGTTCTCTAACTTCATGTAAATAGAGGCATGCTTTCAGCCTAAGTAATTTATAGGCTTTCTTTTTTCTCTGTAGGATTCCAAGGAGAAATACATCTATGTGCTTCCAGGAAGCAATGGCCTTGCTGCACCTGAGCTGTACAGATGGCCTGAATGTGCACAGAAAATCAGATACATTGATCTGTGCATATGTAGCCAATATGTATCTGCTGCTCCTCCAACAGAGTTGCCAGGCATCTGAAATTCTCAAAAAAATATAAATAAATAAATAAATAAATAAATCCAATACTGAAATTGCACCTGGACACCATTTCTAGGATGAAAAGGAAGATGTCAGGAAAAAAATCTGAACATGTGGCAGCCCTAGTTTAGTCAGAATAACAAACTATGAAAACAGCCAATTAAAATAATTTATGTATTTTTTACTCTCTGTCTTTGTATATGTGGCTTACATGTTAACATGATTTGGGAGTAATTTTAATTGTTTATTTTTTCTCTTTTTTTCATAGAAAAAAAAAAGATAAAGATACAGGGATGTTCTGTTAAAATGTACTGAGTCTGCAGGCATCTCAATGTTGATATTTTCTATAACACAGAGCTATAATTTTCATGCTGTTCCCAAGGGTCATTATCACATGTATGAATGTGTATGCGTAACAATTGAAAATAGCTACAGGAGTTCTGCAGCTCTTACTGCAGTTACAGAGCAAGCTTACTAATTCCATCAGTATTGTTTATGTTATATGTATATGGAAAACAATCACTACTTTTTGTTGCTTTGCAGCATTAAAGTAATGACCCCTTTGAACATGGACAGACTGTGTTGCAATAATAGTACAGATTGCATATTATGAATCTGCAGTACTCAATGCAAAGTAAACATCCCAATGGCAAGTGGTTTCTGAAGATGTGCAATAGTTGCTTTAAAACCACAACATTTTTTTTTTCCAATTTAAATTACTTAAGCTGATTATTTTACATTGCAGGCTAATTGCCTGCAAAATTTCATTATAAAAATCACAGCTGTTTTCTGGTGCATGCAATTTTGTTGTTTGTTTGTTTGTTCTTGTTCATTAGAGAAAAGGAAATATGTGTGTGAAATGCAATTTTTTTTGTTAAGTTTTCAGAATCACAGTTATTATAAAATATTTATTGTAGGCCCAGTTTAAGCCTATTAAGACCGATAGCCTAACCTTTCATCCACACTACCTCTCTGTGTAGAACCTTACCAACATATTGCTATGGAATATATGCCTGTAAATCAATGCCTGAAGACACATATGGCTTCAAAGCATACCAACTCATTCTGGGCATAATTTATATAAGAGATGGACAGAATCAATTCTCATTTGCATATAAAGAACCACAGATATCTTAGATATGAATCAGAAAATCCATTTGACATCAATAGAAGTGCATGCACTAAAACTAGCATATGGTCCACAGTTTGCGGAAAACAAGTGTTCTGCCCACACTTTTTTTTTTTTTTTTTTAAGAGACACACACATGGACACACACATAGGGCCTATGCTTTGTACTTCTGTTAGCTGCAAGATGTAATCAATTTGATTAGCAAATTTCCTTTATTTATTTATTTTCACCTGGATCTCTATAATGTTCCAGAAAGATTTAGCTTTTTTATTTTTTATTTTATTATTAGTATTTTTTTTACTGAGCTTTCAGGCAGACTAATAATTATCATTTTGCATAGAAAAAAACTGCTATCAAAGAACTAAATTTACTAGAGCAAAGGGCTATGTAACTAGTGCTTTAAAAGTCCAGTTCTGTTTCCTGTGTAGACAAGGGTATAAGCTGCTGCTTACATGAATGTCACTAGCAGCAATAGTGGCAACCATGGTATGCAAGCAAGATAAGTCTGGGAGTTGTGCCTTATATAGTAATTGAATCCAATCAATGAATCACTTAGTTCTGTGCCATCTCTTTAACTGCAGGCAGTTTCAGCTCCCTCCATAAAAGGCTAAGAGTATTCACACTGTAGCTGCAGTTACTACTAACTCAGTGACTGGGGGGGGGTGGGGGGGGGTGGGGGGAGGTTCTGCTAGACACTATTTAGTGACTTTTCAAAAACACCTGCATGACTCAGAAGTTTGAAAGTGGCTTAAACACTTAGGAAAGTCAATAGAAATTATGCACCTTGGGGCCAGATTTTTAAAGGCTACTATCTTCCATTGATTACAGGAATTAGAAACCTAAACACCTTTACAAATCTGGCACAAGAGTCCAAATCACATTTGAAAGTCGATAGGAATTAGACTCCTAAGTGCCTAAATCAAATGAAAAAAAGACGTGTTTTAGGAGTGAGAATCTTTATAATTGTATTCCCGCTAGTGTAACTGCAAATTATGGGTTCAATTATTCCACTTAGGCACGGCTCAGAGGAAGAAAGGGCTATGAAGTTGCAATGCCCCCAAGGAATGCAGCCATTCCTAAACTCTTTCAGGGGATGCAGTATTGCTTCATGAATTTTTGACTTGTGAGAGAAAGA
Source organism: Oxyura jamaicensis (assembly GCF_011077185.1). Taxonomy (NCBI): domain Eukaryota; kingdom Metazoa; phylum Chordata; class Aves; order Anseriformes; family Anatidae; genus Oxyura; species Oxyura jamaicensis. Next base: position 78,517,153 of record NC_048895.1, on the reverse strand, counting down.
AATCATGGTTTCATTTTAAGTTTCTTTCCTTACACCATTAAGATATAAACTAATGAAACTAGTAGTTTTTATTTGTATTGATAGCATCATTCAGTATTATTATTTTTTGGCGCACACTTTGTTGGGTTAAGAGCTGGCTGGATGGCCGGGCCCAGAAAGTTGTGGTGAATGGAGTCAAATCCAGTTGGAGGCCGGTCACTAGTGGAGTCCCCCAGGGCTCGGTACTGGGACCAGTCCTCTTTAACATCTTCATCGATGATCTGGATGAGAGGATCGAGTGCACCCTCAGCAAGTTTGCAGACAACACCAAGACACCAAGTTAGGTGCGTGTGTTGATCTGCTCAAGGGTAGGAAGGCTCTGCAGGAGGATCTGGATAGGCTGGACCAATGGGCCGAGGCCAACTGTATGAACTTCAACAAGGCCAAGTGCCGGGTTCTGCACCTGGGGTCCAACAACCCCAAACAGAGCTACAGGCTGGGAGATGTGTGGTTAGAAAGCTGCCTAGCAGAGAAGGACCTGGGAGTATTGGTTGACAGTCGGCTGAATATGAGCCAGCAGTGTGCTCAGGCGGCCAAGAAGGCCAACAGCATCCTGGCTTGCATAAGAAACAGCGTGGCCAGCAGGTCCAGGGAAGTGATTGTCCCCCTCTACTCGGCTCTGGTGAGGCTGCACCTCGAGTACTGCGTTCAGTTTTGGGCCCCTCGCTACAAGAAGGACATGGAGGTGCTTGAGTGAGTCCAGAGAAGGGCTATGAAGCTAGTGAAGGGTCTGGAGAACAAGTCTTACGAGGAGTGGCTGAGGGAGGTGGGACTGTTTAGCCTGGAGAAGAGGAGATGACCTTATTGCACTCTACAGGTACCTGAAAGGAGGCTGTAGCGAGGTGGCGGTTGGTCTATTCTCCCACGTGCCTGGTGACAGGACGAGGGGGAATGGGCTAAAGTTGTGCCAGGGGAGGTTTAGGTTGCATATTAGGAAGAACTTCTTTACTGAAGGGGTTGTTAGTCACTGGAATAGGCTGCCCAGGGAAGTGGTTGAGTCACCATCCCTGGAGGTCTTTAAAAGACGTTTAGATGTAGAGCTTAGGGATATGATTTAGTGGAAGATTTGTTAGTGTTAGGTCAGAGGTTGGACTCGGTGATCTTGGAGGTCTCTTCCAACCTAGACTATTCTGTGATTCTGTGATTCTGTAATTCTGTTTGTTTGTGTTTGTTTATTTTTGTTTTAAATACACTATTATTTCTTAGAGCTCTGAAAGCTGATATAATAAGAAAAACAGAATAAGATATTTTCTTTGAGTCCAAGAACTTACAACACAAGGGGACCAAATCCCTTTTTGAATGCTGACATGAATGCTCCAATGAATTATATTAGTAGGACTGAGAAGTAACATTTTACTCACTATGAGCAAATGTGGCAAAATATGGGCATGAGTAAACTGAGACAAATCAGGTATGGAGTAAGAATCTAAAGAAGTGAAAGGAAGAAGACAAATACCAAAAAGAAGCTAAAAAAGATTTTTGGTAAGAATATCTTGAAAGGTAAATTAGAATAGGTCACTGGCACTGAATTATTTTGTTTATAATGTTTGTAATTATTTTGTTTATAATTTTACCATAATTATATAGGAGAGTTAGCCCACCACTACCAATAGACTCTGATTATATGAAAGGTCATCTCTCTTCACATTAATCAAGCAACTAATAGTGATTGAGATGATTTGGGAAAAGGCTAGAATGAGAAAGAGATAATTATTCATAAATGGTAAGAAAATAAACAGGACACTTCATGTGTTTCAAAAAATAAATAGTGAGACTCCAAAATGAATACCATGTTAATTTCTACTCTATCCCACCTGGGGGGGGGGGGGTGGTGGTGAGGGGGGGGATAAACCTGAGCTGTCACTACCATAAGCAATAAATTAAATAGTTTTAAACTTCTCATTTAAAAGACAAATTACAGGAACTGAGGATGTTATATAAAGAAATATATTTAAAGGAGGCCTTAAAATCAAGCATGATATAGCAGAATTAAATAAGAAACTATTATTCTCAAAGTCTTACAATGTAGCAGTTAGGGACAGTTCAATGAAATTTTCAGATAACAAAGAGAAGTAAGATTTTTTACTTTCCTTACAACATATTGTTACATTGCATTCCTTTTTATTATATACAGTTATAGAACTGAAAAGTGTAAGGTTGATCAAAAAGGGGCTGAGAAATATTAATGAAGAATAGGTCAGCTGAGAGTTTCAAACCTGCTAGCACAGATGTCAAGTCTGAAAATTCCAAAACTTGATGACTGCCGGAATGCAGTTGGTAGAAGAAGCAATTTAGGGAGAAGAGAGGAAAGAAGAAAGACCACCAGAAGAAAGTTCATACATCTTTTTTTCCCTTAGCATAAATTAGCAGTTGAAGAATCAATTCTCCTATTGGCTCTTTTTATGAATAAGCTCATGCCTAACCAAAAAAAGTCTTCCCCAAAACCCACATTCTCTTTTCTGTTCCCAAATGTAAGAAAAAGGAAACCTCTGGTGCTGGTAGAATAACTGAGGAAAATGAGAAAAGTACAGAGTGTGATAAAAAAGGACATAAACATAAGGACAGAGAAACACCAGAAGACACCAAGAGGAGTCCTCCAACAATACTCAATACTTTTTGAAAGAGTCATCAAAGAAGTGGATGAATATTGCCTGTGAATATAATTTGTGAAGATGTGACAGGACAAAGTGACAGAAGTAGAATCTCCAGTTGTCCTCCTTTCCATATGCAGCATCTTTTTCCTGGTATGAAGAACAGCTAGGGCCAGCAGGAAAGTGATGAGGAGGTTCCAGGGCATGGAAGGGCCACAAATGGGTCAATTTTTTTTTTTTTTTTTTTTTTTTTTGTTCACTGTACATGAACTGAAATGGGAGTATGCTCCCAACAGCCATATTTTACCATCTCCTGATAACTGGAGAGAATAACACTTAGTATCTATATGGGGCACAGAAGTGAGGAAACGGTGAAAAAATTATGTGTTGGAGAAGTGTTTTTGCAGTGCAGTTTAAGGACAGAGCAGCTACATTCAGAGGGTGATTTATTTTATTTTGGAACAGATATTTATCAGAAGTGTCTTTGTCTCTGATGTTAACATGGATGAGCCCCTATGAGAAGGCTGTGTAGGAAAGAAGCAGTTCCTGGAATAGCGAACATTAATGAAAAAGTTTTTATTGCCTGACTTGGTTCTTATCTGCTGTAAGGGTAGCTTTAATAAAGGAGGATCTAGCTGTCAGACTGTAATCATAAAATAAGTTTTTTTTTTTTTTTTTCCCCCTGCGTGTGTGTATATATATATATATACACACATATATATATATGTATGGATAACATTTAGTACACTTTCAGGCTCCTCTTTTCCAAGTTATGGGGCAATAGACAATTTAAACTCTATTTGTATTGCTCCATTAATACAATAAAGCCACCCTCTGAGAATTTCCAGTATTGCAATACTTCCAGAGTAGGTACTGCATTTCCTATACGAAATAAATCAGAAGTCATGTAATGCAGCAACAGAGTCCTGTCAAGACCAGTTAAGAATATGAGAGGATTTATGAGGTGTTGGCCTTCTGATTTCACAACACAAGGTAAACCAAATAACCCCGTGGTTTGATTTAAAAGCAGTGACCCTTGAAGTTTGCTGCTTAAATATTATAAAAACTTGCTGCTAATTATCAGGGCCATTACTGTCAACAAATCATGGCTTAGAAAACTGAACCTAACACTGTCTAGTATCCTATTCATACATAGAAGATTTATAGTTGCAATTCACATCCTGGCAAATCCTTTCATCTGTGAAATGTCAGGAGTGATTTACCCATGTCACTTATATATTAAGCTTAGTGAAATTCCGAAGGTTGAATTCCTTCATATTTCTTTTAACAAGAGAAAGACATTTCAAATATTTTTTTCCAATCTATCCACATTAATTGAGAAAATATTGCATATGACTTCCACAGTTGTAAATGGAAAAGTAATTAGTATTTGAAAATCATGTGACTTCTGCCCTTGTAGTTTAAAATGCTTAATTGAGTGTTGATCTTGCAAACATTTGTGTATGAGTACTGTGATTAAAGTTAATAATGCATCTACAGCTTGATAAATTGGATCTTTCTGTGATAGATCCAATAATTTATTTTTGTAGCTTATGGGATACATACAGTAAGGTTAGCTTTCAGAATCAGTTGCTTCCAGGAGATGCTGGTTAAGAAATCTCAACATATAATCAGTCAAGGATTTGGTTTCTTTCTTAAACTTGTAAAAGAAAATGTGTAAGTTTTATTCCTAAACCATGCGAGTAATTCTCTCTATTCAGATTGCTTATGAAAATTGTTAAGCATCTGAATTTATCAGCTACTAAACATACTTATATTTCTGATTAATCTTCACTTTCTAACTTAAAAAAAAAAAAAAGAAAAAGAAAAATATAACGACTCTTTTTCCCTTGTGAATTTTATTTTTTTTCTCCAAATAAGTAGTCACATATCACTGAAGAACTAAATCACTACATCAATTCATCACATAAGGTACATAGAATTTTATTTTTTCTTATTTTATTATTATTTCTTTAGTGTATGGCAAACAAGGTATCAAATTATACAGTATAACCAAGTAATCCTTTCTGTTAATCTGTGACCTGCAAGGTTACCATTGTATTCTGAATACACCAATGTTTCTGTCAACTTGCTTTTCCCTTCTTCTCCAATATTCTGACCTCTAAATACCGTAGGCAATGAATTACATTTCTGATTGCAATAAATTAGAATAATAAAAATTCTAAGAGATTGTAAGGATTTTTCAAATACATATTTATTCACTTAGCAAATCAGATTTTTCCATTTTTTAAAAATTTTATTTTTGTAATGAATATAAAGAAAAAATTACTCATTTGATAATAAACGCAAAAGTATAACTTGTTCTTCAGTGAAGCTAAATCTCTTTCTTCCTCATAGAATCATTACTTTATTACAATTTATTGTGTTGGGAAATGTAAGTAAAAGTTTTTAACATTAAAGGAAAACATCCCTTCTTTTTATTTTTATTTTTATTTTTTTTTAATAGTTCATTTGCTTTATTGGTGGAGACATTCAAAAACCTACCAGCTTTACATTAAACAGAGTTCCAAATGCAAATCCCTTTAGTATTAATTAAAACATACAATTATGTGTGCAAGACTTTCCCATGTGCTGCCTAGTGAGCTGTCTATGATAGCAAGTTTCCAGTCTAGAGAGAATGCTATTAGGAAAAACAACAAACAAACAAACAAACAAACAAACAGTGAATGGGCTCTTCTGGTAAAAGAAGACAGAGTATCATTGGTCATGCATTTGGGAAATGTTTAAAGAAAAAATCAGGAACTTATACTCAGTCTGTGGTTTCTTAAGACAATGGTATCACTAGTTTCTGTCGGCTAGCTATCAGTAGATTCCTGACAGCTTCAAACCACTGACAGGTGAAAGGCTCCAATGTAGACATTTTTCTTCACTTCTCACTCAGCAACTGTACCCAGCTATGATGTTCATCAGATCCCTCTGGAGTCAATTCAACACACAGTTAGCAGAAACCTCTCCCAGATAAGAACACAGAAAGACAGATAAAAGTAATAAAAAAGGAAGAAGTGAAAAAAAAAAAAAAAAAAAAAAAAAGAGGGGAAAAAATGAGAAAGAGAAGGTCCTCTGAGAGTATTTTTTGGTTTGTTGACTAGAGTAGGATCCAAAAAACTGACTAAGAATAGAAAACTAACTAACTAATTAACAACTATAAAAAGGTAAACAACTATAAAAAGATCTGCGATAAATTTCAGTCTTAGTGAAATAATGTTCAAAACAGATGCAAGAGAAAATATGGGGAGTTTACTTACATTGTTTTACATTGCAACACATTGTTTGATTATTTTTTCCAGAGCTCTTTGTTCTATATAGCAAGGTAAAAAGATTGTTAATTGCAGTGGGCCACATAACCTGTAAAAAGATAATATACAAACACATTATTCGAATCCTTTCTCATTAATCTTGTACCTGTTAATGCACTTCCTCCAGGGACTCTTCCAATAGTGATGAGATAGCGGGTAATACCAATTCTTGTCCTTCTGCTGGGAATGTCTGTGGCTTCTTCCACAGACACACATATCTGGCTAATAGTGTCCAGATTCCCAAGTCCTGTAGTAAAGGAATGATTTTCCCATTAACTGCACATAATGTGCCTATTTTCTGGCACTGATTGGTGTTTTCATTTACTCTACTGGTGGTTGTTTTTATTGTGAATTTGAAAGTCAAATATTTACAAAATATTTCTGGGCAGATTTCTGTCTTAATCCTTAAATTTATCCTATAATGTTATGTTTAATTCTGGTTAATATGCAAAAGTAGTTGAGCCATGTAGTATTTACAGAATCAATTTTGTTTAACTTAACATTTATTAAATCTGCATATTTTACTGACTTTCAAGCTCCTTCATTTGAGACTTTCTTCCAAACTTGATTAAACTGTTCCTTAGGAAAACTGCTCTAATCTTCCCTCCGCCCCCCCTCCCCACACTTTTTAATTTTTTTAAAAAATATAAATAGTAATGTAAATAGTACATCAAAGTGCACTGATGTACTGCTAAGCAATACAACATAATTGCCTAGAGTGTTTAACATGACACTCCTAATAATACAACCAAGATAGCATTTACTGTATTTGAAAGATGTCATGTTTTTGACTAATTTAATTCATCATCTGCTAAAATACCTAGAACCTCCTCTTTAACAGTTAAGTTACTGATTCTAATATTCTATATCTATGCATTTAGTTGTTTATTTCTATCAGGAATACTTCATGTAATCTTATCGTATTCTGTATTCATTTTCAGAAATTACATCCCATTTATCATCATTATAGATTATTATTATTATTGATAGGACAATCATACCCAGAATCCTTGGTCATGGTTATTAGCCTTCTGCCATACCTTATACTGATGAGGCAGACACAGGCTCTGCCATTTACATCCGTGTTGTATCATCAGGATAGTTTGATTACTTTCAGCCCTGTATTTATCTACAAATGCAATTAACATATTCCCAACTTTAGCCTCCAAGTCATTAATGAAAATATTGAATGATATTGAAGCCAGAATAAATTCCTGGGAGACCCAGCTTAATATCATCTGCCAACCTGATGTTGAGTCATTAATAACCAGAGCGGAAGAATAATTTGTACCGACTAATTTCTTGGATGAGCTTTATTTTTTCATGTTTACTGATTGCTAGTGAAAAGATCATTTTTAAATGAATATTTGAGTTTTTATTAACAAACTACTGTGAGAAATCCTTTATTACTACTTTTCTCTTGAAATACAAGAAATTGCATTGGAATGTATGCTTTAAATTGTGTACACTGACATCACAATTTACGACCTGTATGTACAGAAAAGTCAGAGAGCAAGAGTCAGGCATAATAATAGCATCTGCCTTTCATTGATTCCCACTAATGATATGCACAATTATTTCTGTCTGGCACCAACTACTCACTCTTCAAGGTGATGTAGCTACTAATACACACATTATTTGTAGCGCACACTAATGCTGTATCTATACCAGTGAATTAAGTGTGCATGAGAACATTTTTAGGCGCAGAGGCCAACTGGCATTATGCTGCCCACATCTCTGCTAAAAAACATTCTTACCGCCAGAGCAGGGTGTTTCATATAAACTGTTTATTGGAAACGAGCTAGCCTGTACAAGCTCATGAACCATCTCTGGGAATGGTCTGGATTGTGGTAGTTGGCATGAATCAAAATAGTGCCAAGGAACATTTAAGCATTTACTCATACAGACAATTGTGTTCCAGCATCTGGAAACAATCCCAGGCATGACTGAATTTAATACTGTAGATACAATCTAAAGGTTTGCACAGAATGGTTTTGTGGCACACTGATGTGTTTTAAATTCATATGCTACTATGCTGTTAATTACTTCAGTTAGCTTCTCTAACTGTCTGTCTCTACGTACATCTAGGACATGATTGGTTCTCTTCTATAGTACAGCTTCCAGTATTAGTTTTGCCTTGAATTATAGTCATTGTGGAAAATCAGGTCATTTGGTGACTGATAACTCAATTCCCACTTTTCAGTCAATTTCACTACCTTCTTTGTTGAGGTCTTTTACAGGCACCGGAGATGAAGGAGATCAACTATTCCTAGAAGCATATGAAACCTAATAAATGCCCAATATTATCTGGATAAAATATAGAAAGTAATTAGGTACCTATACCAGTGAAGAGAAGGGGATTGCTATTATCACTACAAAGAGTGATTTGTGGAAGTGTCTCAAACTTGTTTTGTTGTTGAAACACTAAAAAGCTTCTCTGTTCTTAATTTTCACAAGAAAAATATTCTGCATTTGAAGTTGGTTAACCTTCCATTTTAATCAAACAAATAACGATAAATTCAACAAACTTCAAATCCTGTTTCAGTATATCCACGAACTACATTCTGAACCTCATTCTGGTTTGCAATGCTAATACTGTGCTGTTTCATATGTTAAAATCTTCCCTCAACTTGTAGCATGATTCAGGGGTAGAAAGAAAGTAAAGGAAAAGGAAGGAAGGGAGGAAGGGAGGGAGGAAGGGAGGAAGGGAGGAAGGGAGGAAGGGAAGAAGGAGGGAAAGAAGGAAGGCAGGAAGGAAGGAAGGCAGGAAGGAAGGAAGGCAGGAA
>NC_048895.1:78493250-78508410 GCF_011077185.1 Oxyura jamaicensis | reverse complement strand
AGGCAGGAAGGAAGGAAGGCAGGAAGGAAGGAAGGCAGGAAGGAAGGCAGGAAGGAAGGCAGGAAGGAAGGCAGGAAAGAAGGAAGGCAGGAAGGAAGGAAGGCAGGAAGGCAGGAAGGCAGGAAGGCAGGAAGGCAGGAAGGAAGGAAGGAAGGAAGGAAGGAAGGAAGGAAGGAAGGAAGGAAGGAAGGAAGGAAGGAAGAAAAGACTCTATATTTTATTTCACAGTGTCTGTTTGCTAACGTAAATGTAAACTCCTTTTCCTTATTAAAAAAGGGAGAGGTGCTGATGAGCTTTAGCAACAACAGCAGCAAAAGGTTTAGATTTTGAAGGGAAAAGTTACTCAACAGATAGTGGAAGCAGCAAAGCCTTCTTTCCTGTGAATTTTATCCTGTGAATTTTTCCTTTCTTCTTGTCACAAACAATATTTGCTTCTTTCTTCCCTTCAGTTAGGTAGTTTTTATTACTTGTTTGATGTTATGTTTGTGATGATACTTGCAAATACATGGATACCAAACGGCCTAATGTCTGATTCCTCTCAAGGGATGAAAAGGCATAAATAGTGTTTGATTTTGCTCTTCCCTCAAGAGAGATAGTAATTTTTTTTTTATTTTTATTTTTTTCCTCTATCCAGATTCCAATTTCATACAAACTTTGAAAAATTATATTATTTATAAGATTGGATGAAATCTGTAAGTGACTTTAAAAGTTATTTGTAGTACAGACAATATGGTAGCATAAGCCTCTCTACACCAAGAAACCAGACTAAAATGATACATCTGGAATAGATAGCAGAACTTTTGCTTATATATTTATGTTAGAATTTGTATAGATTTCAGCAACATTCAGTCATATAATACAATAATTTCCAACTAATCAACCTCAAATTTCTCTGTTTTATGAGATCTGACGTACAAATCTTGTTATGTGATTCTTTTAGTGTTATTCAGGATGTTTTACATTATTAAATCTTGACCAAGAAGTATTTATGTAAAATGGCTCTATGCCAATATTATGCTTTTTTTTTTTTTTTTTTTTTTTTTTTAATAAAAATGCATTGTGAACAATTTAAGAGGTGTCTGTGTCTGTGTTTAATGGTGAATAAAACACTGACTGTTACTTTCTATGGCCAAGCTGCTGTCTAGCTTGAGGTGCAAACTAACGTAGAGTAAATTTTGTGGTCTCTGCTAAGCCTGAAACTGGAAACACAGAGAAATTACATGTGCAAGGTGTTTCAGAGCAGGGCAGAGAAAATGGTTCAGTGCATAAATGAAGTAATAAGAGCAACAAGTCTAAAAGATATTCAGAGTGATCAAGGATGTTGGCTCATAAATACAGGATGATTAAACTTAGGTGGCTGAAGTGGTTTGGAGCACTCTGCCTTACCCTTTTATCTGAGGGTGCTGTCCTCATGGTTAGGACAGCTGTGTCTGCACGAGATGACTCCTGAGTGGCATCATTTTACAGATGGCCTTTTGCCTTACTATATTGGTGGCTGTTCTGGTCAAGAAATAGTGTGACCAACCTTCCCGGCCGTGAGTCTTGTTACCTTAGCAAGAGGCAAGGTGAATAATAGCAGGAAACAGCTGCTTCACCCAGACAATTTTAATCTACTTGTGTTCATGTCAATACCAAGATGGAGTGAAGTAAGTTTGAAGGTAAAGCTTAAGGTGAGTTGTTGAGTGGCTTTCACTCTAACCTTGCTTGAATTTGGGGAATGCAAAGCACTTATCAGCCACAGAAAAATCATTTTTGAATCTTCCCTGTCCACATTTTCCTGTTAAAAAACAACAAAGTGCTAACTCCTGCTAGCCTTAGAGAGCAGTCCCTTCACACCTCAGGGCTCTGCTATAACAGAAGTCATTTTTGAAGGCATTGGAACTTTTTCAGCAAGTAATGTTTACTTGCACAGTCCTTTCTGAGATATGGTGTTTATATATTTATGCATGTCTATCAGCATTAGTACAATCAAAGGAGTGATCTGCTACAACAACCTGAAGTGAACCAATAAAATATAATGTTTCTGCTCCGGCAGCATGATCTAAACACCACAAAAACTACTGTCAGCTCTGAAATGATAATGACAGGCCTTGAGTCAGATTCTTACGGAAGAGCTTCATAAGTCTGTGTGTGCCTTGTGCCCCTCTTTCCAACAAGAAATCCCAGTTAAAGATTTCAACTTAGCTTTAATTATATTCTTATAGCTGTAAGATGGGATGAAAGTTCAGCTTGATCCATGTATATTTTCTGTGCATGAATTGCATATTTTTTTCTGTATTGTGCAGATTTTTTTCTTATAATTAGGCATTTGAAACATTTTTCCCCACCCAATATGAGATTAATATTAAATTAATCACTTTTCTAATTGATTATTTTCATAATTCATTGAAAAAAATAATTTAAAAAATGTTCTTATGGATAAACTGAGATCAAAAGCAAATTGCATTTTTTTCCATTTGTTTGTATATAACATGTTGTGTTTTGAATGCTAGTTCCAATCAGATCCACAGTTTAAGGTTACAAAAATAAGATATCTATAGGTTTGGCTTAAATATAAAATAAAATAAAATAAAATAAAATAAAATAAAATAAAATAAAATAAAATAAAATAAAATAAAATAAAATAAAATAAAATAAAATAAACAACTGGCATGTGTTTTCTCAGCTGGGAACTGTTTAAGGGGTGTGGGACAGATGATCAGCCAGCAGGAGAAGGCAGGGGGTAAGGAGAATGAAACACACCATTTCTTCAAACATGCTTTCTCCCCAGAGCTTGCTTCAGCTGGGGGCCAGAGAAAACAAAAACGTTGGTGATAAAGGGAGGTAGGGGGGCGGAGGGGGAGGGGCGGGGGGGAGGGGGTGGAAACAATCTCTTCATACCTACTATTAGGGGAGAGGGGAAAGAAAGGTATTTTGGAGTGGAACAAATGAAATGAGAGACATGCCATGTACCACATGTAAGCAGGATGGAAGACTATTTTCAGAGCAGGAAATACAGATAAATTTGGAGGGAGAAAGATGGTAGGATAGAAAGAAGAAACTAAAGAGTATCTGTGCTTTAACCAAAGGTGTTACTGACAGCAGCACTTCCAGCACAGCATCAGGGTCCTCACTGCCTACCCCATGTTTTTCTGTTGGGACATTTTCACAAAAGCTTCCAAATCTCCTTGGAGTTTTCCTTTCTTACCAGATTACTTTGTAACTAGCTGTAACTAAGGTGTCTTGATAAGAACCTGTTGTTTCTGTGGGGCTGGTGTCTTGGCCAAGTGTCCCCTATTTTGTGCCAGAGGAGAATTCATCCCCTCAAATCCTTCCAGATTCCATTTCCAAAACCATAGTTGCAATGCCTGAAGAGGAACTAGACTGAGGTTAATGCCCCCAGATATATTTTCAGATGGTATGTAACCCTGAAAGACATTTTCTATCAAAAACTGCAATAAAGCATATCCCACAATCTACATGGGATCTAACCCTCTAGTGTTACCTTTCTGAACACTTATTTATCTCAGCAACTGTAGGGAGATCTAGTTCAATGTAAAATTTTATAGCACTTGAAAGGACACTTAATCAGTAACTCATTTGTAATTTAATTTTATTATACTTTAAGATACTATAAATACAAATTTGGGGACTTAGTCTGAAAGTCTTTAATCGTGCAAATAGCCCTATTGCACTCAGAAAGACTATTTCTGTGATTACAGAAGGAGCTCTTAGGTTATTGGGAAGCTACACAGCTGTTAATCAGACAATATAATTTTCATAATCGTTGTTCAGAAAATGGATCTATAAGTATTTCAAGAGGAATGGAAAAAAAATCAAACAGTAGGTGTGTGTGAGAAAAAATAATCTTTTTAAAAAAATATTATTATTACAATATGTAAATAATGATAATCTTTAGTGTATCTCAATTGCCCATTGCATATAAATCTATCTTAATACTTATTTTTCAAGTAAGAATCCTTATGCAGAATCAAATATCTTAGTTCTGTTTAGTCATCTATAAAAGTAACTTTTAAAATTTTGTAATGCATATAGGACATTATGTTTAGTGTTATTTGTCAGTAAAGCTACATCTATATTAAAGAGTTACCATACCACCAGTGCCTGTCTTGGTAACTGGGAAGATCACCCTGGAAAAGGCTCTTCTGGTGTAAACATCCAGATATATAACTTTTGGATAAATGCTTTGTAACTGATATATTTAGTATGGTGGGTAATGATGTTTCATATTTATTTATTTTTTTCATGAAAAAAAATCTTTTACAGTAACTCTTAATACTCTGAGACAAAGAGGACAGAATATATGCAATGACAAAAATATGTATTAATTTGTCTCCCTTTTAGCTCTGCAAAAGTTAGATACTTCTATGTACTTTAGTTACCCCTATACTGGTAAACCACAGAAGACCTGAATGTGGGTCTTACCTTTGGCATGCAGTCATCCACAGTGTCCAGCTGTAAGCACATATCCTGACACATCCTTTTTCTCAACCTAACTATTGCTTTCCATACAATATCCAAACACTGTGTGGGAGACAGCCTAAGCCAGGTACCATTCCAGTTGCATTTTGGGTGCAACCACCCTGTTCCACCCTTTTTCAGCAGGCATGAGTTTGTATGTAATTGACTGGAGGACTCAAACTGTGACATACCAGTTGGGATCAGGCCAGAAAGCAGTCCACATCCTTTTTTAAAAAATATATTTTTATTTTTACTTATTTTATTTTTATTTATTTTATTTATTTTTAATTTTTTTATTTTTTTAACTGATATACTTGTAGCCTTAGCCTTCTCATCCAGTCTCTATTGTTTCAAGTTGCATTGGCAGTAGGTGATCCAGGCTGACTTAATATCGTTGTCATTATTAAATAAATTATATGTCTCATTGACCTTAGGAGGATCCTTACTGACTAGGTAAGAGTAGGTGATATTGGAGGCAAAGTTCAATGAACTAAGACCTAGGCTGTGTCCGTGGTGAAGGCAGACCATGAAGCATTTTTGAGCAGAACTTTAAGTAGCAGCAGGCTGGGAGCTGCAGAGTGAAGACGAAGAAGGTGCCAAAGGAGACTTTCATTCATGCTGCAATGTACTATAGATAAACTGCAAGGTGTTGTGGGAAGCTGCAAAACATTTGAAAGCTGAGAGGTAATTAATAGGTTTGTAGGGGTTTGTATAAATTTTTATACATATCTAGATAATTGTATATTGTTAGGGCTCCCATTTATGCAGTAAGTGGGCATGTTTAAAATACAACCTGGATGTATTTTTGTGAGGTTTTAACTGCAGTGTGCTTGTGTTGTTCTTAGACATGAATAATATCATGTGCTAGGTGAAGTATGGATTTTGAAAAAATAAAATCATAGAGGGTGCTGAGAGAACTGATTGACATGATTACTGAGCCACTTTCCATCGTCTATGGTCAGCGGTCATGGTCAATTGGACAGGTCCCAGATGACTGGAGTCTTGCTAATGTGATAACCATCTACAAGAAGGGTCATAAGGAGGACCCAGGGAACAACAGGTCTGTCAGCCTGACCTCGGTGCCAGGGAAGGTTCTGGAACAGATAATCTTGAGAGCAATCACACAACATGTGCAAGACAACCAGGGGATCAGACCCAGCCAGCATGGGTTCATGAAAGGCAAGTCCTGCCTGACCAATAGCATCTCCTTCTATGACCAGGTAACTCGCTTGGGTGGATGAGAGAAAGGCTGTTGATGCAATCTACCTAGACTTAAGCAAGGCCTTTGACATGGTCTCCCACACAATTCTCCTGCAGAAGCTGGCAGTCCATGGCTTGGACAGGTACACTCTTTGCTGCTTTAAAAAATGGCTGGATGGCCAGGCCCAGAGAGTAGTGTTGAATGGAGTTAAATCCGGATGGCTATCAGTCATGAGTGGTGTAGTGGGTTTACATGGCAAGGTTTTGGTAGCAGGGGGGGCATTTGGGTAGCTTCTTTTGAGAAGAATCCAGATGCTGTCCCATGTTAGATAAAGGCCCAACCACTGGCCAGAGCTGGGTAAATAAGCGATATTGTTTACACCTTTGTGAGAGCATATTTAAGATAGGGAAAAACAAAACAAAACACTTGATGCTCAACAGCAGCTGGGAGAGAGAGGAGTGAGAAATAGCCTTGCAGATGCCATGGTCAGTGAAGAAAAAGGGGGAGGAGGTGATCCAGGTGCTAGAGCAGAAGTTCCCCTGTGTACTGTGGTGAGGGCCATGGTGAAGCAGGCTGTCCCCTGCAGCCCATGGAGTACCATGGTGGAGCAGGTTTCCACACTGCAGTCTGTGGAAGAGACCACGGTGGAGCAGGTAGACCTGCACTGAAGGAGGCTGTGACCTGTGGAGGACCCCTGCTGGAGCAGATTCTGGGCCAGAGCTGCAGCAAGTGGAGAGGAGCCCACGGAGGAGCAGGTGATCCCCCCCCCTGTGGGGGATCCAGGTTGGATCAGTGTGCTTCTGATGGATGGCCCCCATGGTACAGACCCATATTTGGAGCAGTTCTTGAAGAGCTGCTGCAGGTGGGAAGCCCATGCAGGATCTGTTTGGGAAGGATGGCATCCTGTGAGAGGGATTCCACATTGGAGCAGGGGAAGAGTGTCCAAGAAGGAGTGGCCAAGACAAAGTGCTATAGACTGACCACAGCCCCCATTCCCCCATTCCCCTGCACCACTCGTGGGGACGAGGTAGAAGAGGGCGGATGGGGGGGAAAGTGTTTTTGGTTTCTATCCTTTGTTTCTCACTTCTCTAGCTTGTTAGTAATAGGCAATAACTTTTACTATCTCCCTCCTCTGTGCCTGTTTTGCTGTCATGATAATTGTTCAGTGATCTCCCCATCCTTATCTCAACCCTTGAGCCCTTTGTGTTGTATTTTCTTCCCCTTTCCCTTTGAGGAGGGGGAGTGAGAGAGTGGCTGTGGTGGAGCTCAGCTGCTCACCCGAGTAGAACCACCACAAGTGGTGTTCCTCAGGGGTCAATGTTGGGGTCCGTACTCTTTAATCTCTTTATTGATGATTTGGATGAGGGAATTGAGTGCACTCTCAGGAAGTCTGAAGATGACACCAAATTGGGGGTAGTGTCGATCTGCCAGAGGGTAGGAAGGCCTTGTAGACAAACCTGGACACGTTGGATTGATGGGCAGAGGCCAATGGGATACGGTTCAACATGGTTAAATACCAGGCTCTTAACTTTGGGCACAACAACCCCATGCAATACTACAAAGCTGGTGAAGGGTCTGGAACACCAGTCTTATGAGTTATGTCTGAGGGAACTCGGGTTGTTTGGTCTGGAGAAGAGGAGGCTCAGTGGAGAACTTATTTCTCTCTACAAATACCTGAAAGACCTCAAGTTGCACCAGGGGAGGTTCAGATTGGAAATTATGAGAAATTTCTTAGACAGAATGGTTAGACATTGGAACAGGTTGCCCAGGGATGTGGTAGAGTCACCATCCCTGGGAGTGTTTAAGGAAAGGTTGGATGTGGTACTTAGGGAGATGGTTTAGAAGGTAATATTGGCGGGTGAGGGATGGTTGGACCAAATTATCTTGGAGGTCTTTTCCAACCTTAATTATTCTATGATTCCATGATTTAGGTTGGAAAAGACCTCTAAGATCACCAAGTCCTACTGTCAACCTAGTCCTGCCAAGCCCATCACATGTCCCTAAGCACCACACATCTTTTAAATGCCTCCAGTGATGGTAACCCAAACAATTCCCTGTGTAGTCTGTTCCAATGCTTCACAGCCCTTTCAGTGGATATTTTTATTTATTTATTTTTTCTAATATCCAGCCTAAACTTCTCCTAGTGCAACTTGAGGCCTTTTCCTCTTGATCTGTCACTTGTTGACTGGGAGAAGAGACTGATCCCCACCTCACTCTAACCTTCTTTGAGGTAGTTGTAACATAATTTCAGTCTCTTGTCATTATCAGTGTTAGAAATGGATTACTATGTAGTTGAAAAAGGTGAAAATTCTCTCTCTCTCTCTTTTTTTTTTTTTTTTTTTTTTTTTTCTGGTAGAATCTTGAATGTGCGTCTTATTATTAAAAGCCCAAAATATCAGACATAAGAGGCACTGAAACTGACACATTACGTTTCACATGCACCACATCATCTCTGCCATAAGCATGTAGGGAACCACATCACAAGCCCTGATGAACAGAGTATGTGACATTTACTTTATTTGTACACTCTCTCTAGGACAATTCCCTTCTGTACTTCTATTTCATATGTCAGTCTTAAAGGACAGGCTCTTCAAATCACCTGGCAGCAGTGAATGACTGGTAAGCAAGCATATAGCTTGTAATTCATGCAAAAGTGTTTTTATGGTGACAGCAAATCTTTACATGTCCTTTCTGAAGGAGCATTTTTGACATGGAACCATCAAGATTTGTGGATGACTCTGTATGCAGTGATTGACAAAGTGCTTGTGCTGCTATTGGTGCATGTAGCTCCTCAATAGTTGCATAGGTATTATCAAAAATACTTTATTATTGTGACATATTGCTGTCCACTCTTAAAGCTATGATGTGTCTGACAACTGCAAGATAGCAACTAAGTGTTTCCTCTTTAAGTAGTAAAAGAATTGCTTCTCATGAATGTCACTCGATTGCAGGCTAAGGGTAGTAATGAGACATCTTGTACAATGTGAAAGGTGGTCATAAAAGCTTGAATTTATCTTAGAACTAGCACACATTGGACAGGAAGGAAAAGATATTTAATGCTTGTTATGCATGTATTTAAATAAGCAATAGAGCCTCCACCCACTGTGAAGGCTATGAGCCTACTCTGCAGACGACGAATCCAGAGAGCAACTTCTTCTACAATGTGCTTTTCTCAAACAGTTTGTAAGAGTCACAATCTGTATCTTTATAGTAACAAGAAAGAATCTGGAGTCTGCTAAAAATGTTTTATAGTAAGAGAAATTAATGAGATAAATGTTACAGTCCTACACAAACTACCCACGTACTTAGCAAAAATGACAATGGTATGTGTTCATCTGGAACACCTGAATTAACTCCTTTGAGATACGTGAACATGCTCATAGCTGATTGATTGCTACATTTAACGTAATTACAATTCACTAGGGCTTTTTGCCTGTGGCTGGAAGTTTAAACTACATGCAGTTACACTAGAAACAAGACAGTCTTCTTAATAATGATAGTAATAGAATAAATGAAATAACTGACTAGTGGACAAATTTGATTTTATGGTTTTATGTTACCTAACTCTGAATTCTATAAGACTTTAAAAAACAACAACAACCAACAAAACAAAAAACTGTTGTCCAGAAGTTACCATTTTTTTCTAGTGAAGTGTAAGATTTATTGTCTATTGCAGTACACAATGCAAATTTTTTTTTGACACCTTATATATGGTCTGAGAATCATATTTAATGTACTGATTTAGCCTGGTTGACCCGTAACATTTCTCAGACTATGGTAACTAGCTACTGTCACAGTTTAAAAAACAATTAATGGAAGACTCCTAATTTACAGCCAGACTGAATAATCTCAGTGGTTCTTAATGATACTGTAATATGTCAATATCAGTGTTGGAGAAAGGCCAAGATAAACTTCAAGGGATCATTTTGTGTATGGTAATCAAGTAGCCTTCCTTCCAAGACAACTTCTTCCCTTAGGACATTGAGGGAATTAATGATACCTTTGCATAAATGTCAAAATTTCCCATCCCTGTGCTAATGGATTCAAGCCACTTGTAAAATAGGTGAACAGCTATGGAAAGGATATCTGAACATGTAGAGCATGAAAGCTCTAAAAGCTCTAAAGCTAGTCTAAAGACTCTGAAAATGGATCAGTTGGACCGCAAATGAATTCAGACAAGTAAATAAAGGATCCTGATTGTTACCATGCACTGAAAGGTAGATGGACACTTCAGAGTAGAACAGCTACTTTCATTCTTGAAGAGTACCTATGCATAATCAATGTAAAGCAAGAACCATGCTGTAAACAGCAATAATAATAATAATAATAATAGCAGTAGTAATAATAAACAGTTTTCTTTCCTTCTACAAATCAATATAAAACTTGCTCATTTTACTTCCAGAGGAATATTTTAAATATAACCTCTTTTTCTTTTTCTCAGAAATATTGGTTTTCTTAAGAAAGTTGTTTCATAAATAATTTCATTTAAAAATTCCTGGAAAAATACAGAAGCCAATATATCCTAAGGAGAAATAAGGAAATAATAATTAAAAAAAAAAAAAAAAAAAAGTTGCAAGTTTCATATTATTCTTGGCTTTAGGTCAGAGCCATAAGCAAAGGTGTGAATTACATCGTTGACAGGTGAGAACCTAAAAGACAAATGTAGGTGGTTAAAAGACCAAGCTCATGCTGGTAAAAATAGTTTCATGACTAGTGTCTTGAGTGCCTGTACAATAGTGGGTGGACAGACACATACCATTTCAGATACACCATTGCAGCATGCAGATCAATTAACTCTATTTTCCATTTGTTTGGGTTTTATATCTATATATATATATATATTTAATATTTTCTGAAATAAGAAGGCTCCTTCTAAAAATCTGTACATATGTTTATCTGCTTCAAGCTGTAGGGTCTAAATTCTGCCATCATTTGATGTTCTGAACACCCACTAGGTTTTATATTTTTAAAAGTTTATTATATTTGATCTCTTTTTTTATATATATTTTGTGCCTGGACTATAACACAATATTACCATACATAAAATTTAAAACAAAAAATCATTGAGATAATAACGATTAGTGAAAATATATATATTAATCTTTGTTTAAAATACAGTATCTCAAACTACTTTATAAACATTAATTGAGCCTTGTAGAACTCATCAGAAACATATTTTTTTATCATCTTATTTTACAGAGATGGAAAGTTTTTACTAATGAGTTCTAGTGCACTTAGCTATGGTAGTTCAGGAAACACACCAATGTTTTTTTGCTAATGCACAAATGAATACATACAGTGAATGTCAGTGCCTGTTGGATGTCTACTTTCTGATATGCGCATGGGTGAAATGACAGCAGTGGAAACCATGGTACCTGGGCAAGGGGAGAAGGCAGAGTAAGTTCCAAAAGGTCTCCTTACACAGATAATAATAATAAATTAAAATAAAAGATAGAACTCTACTGTACACTGTGGAAGACGCCAACACCTTGTTGACAATATGAAGCATTCTATCCATCTCACCTGAGGGTGAAATTCAAGAGATTACATCAAGATTTCCCTTTTCCTTAATCTCACCATCTTACTGAAGAGAATACAAATTGCAGTGGTTTTGCTCTGGATTTGGACTATACTGACTTTCCATTCATAATGAGCCTTCTTTTCTAAAACATTCTACAGCCAGAGTTGTGCTCTTAATGTCAGATGCTTTTGAAGATACAATTTGAAGATGTTGAGTCCATAACCAGAGGCCTCTTCTGTGAAATGTTTTATATATGTCCTTGTATAGAAAGTAGAATTTATATGATGGACATGTATTCCTACTATAAATATCCAATTCCCAAAAGTGAGCCCTACAAAAGCATCCTTAATCAGCAGAACACATAAAAGTGGCATATTTGAATAAAAACTTAGATAAAACAGCTACCAACAATTAGATTCTCATATAGTCTCATAATGCTCAGCCGCAAATACATTGTCCTAAGCTGGGAAACATAGTTTTGCAGTATGAAACACTTTATATTTTACCTATTTAGGGAATAATGTGTCACAAGTGTCTTTAACACTAAGTATTCAGAAATGGTTACTTATATATATATAATGTAAATGTTATACATATATTTATATATATTTAATGGTTATATATATATAGTTCTAAATATAATTCTATCTCTAGTTAGTATTTATAGTTAATATTTATATATTTATAGTTATATATATGTTATATATATTATATAACTAAGTTATATGTATAATGTTCAGACATATAATCTTTTGCTTTTCTCTTTCTTTGTTTCTGAAAATCAAAATGTGATGTCTGTGGCATAAGAGTTCCATAAACATCATCCAGATGTGGCAAAAATTTATGGTGGTGGTATAGTACACATATCTCCCATATATGCATGAACTAAGAAGGCAGGTTCACCAAAACAGTTAGTTTCTAACTGCCTTATTAGTGATATGGAATGAATAACTATGAAATTACAGGCATTGGATTTATTATTTTTTTTTTTTTTAGACAGTAAGTGCTTGTACAGTGCTAAAACTGCATAGTTTAAAAAGCAGCAGAAAAACAAAATCCCCAAAGTGGTTTTGCATTAGAAATGACAGATTACATTTTTCAGAATAGAGTAGTTAAAGGTTGAATCATAATTACATTTTATTTTAGGCCTTCCTAATTTTATTTCAGGTCATTATCTGAATATCTCTCATAATTCTCTATTCTGTCCATATAGTGAGTTAAGTGCAAAATATTTCTTATCTTAAAATGCTGAGTAGCATTGTTTTATGACGGAGAACAGATGGGTTCTTTAGTCTTTATTTCCTTCTTTCACAGAGATACTGTGACCTAAGTTAACTAATATTTGTAAGGCATTTTAAGATAATTTCATGAAAGTTACACTGCTAACATAGAAATAAAACATTGGATCTGTATCCCTCACATTTGCTGAAGTTCAACACCATGTTGTGGGTGTGATGCGCACAGTTTCACTAGCAACAGCTGTTGCACTAGCAACAGCGATGAGCACTTCCAAAGGACAATTTATCCTTCCTATATTGGAAACCACATTTAGGATGAGATGTGTCATGAGTTTATCTACTCATCATTTTATTTTATTTTATTTATTTTATTTTATTTTATTTTATTTTATTTTATTTTATTTTATTTTATTTTATTTTATTTTCACTCATATGAAAAATGGAAATTCATTTGGAAATTTGAAGTTACAATTTGAAAGAAATTTAAAGGAAGGTAAGAAAGCTTAGAGTCAGTACATTAGGATTGAGAAGAATTAGTCAATTATTCAGCAAGCAGGAAAACTAACAAATAAAAATAAAAAAAAATTGAGAACATAGGAAATGTCATTGTCCTTTGTACTTTTTTTTTGTTGTTTGTTTGTTTTTTTAAATCTTACAATGTCTAACTTTAGCATAAGAACAATTGGCACCAATTGTATAAGGGTGAAAATTCAAGTTATAATAGAAAAAATACATATAATAGAGAGAAAAAAAGTCTCAGATAAGATAGGGTTCAAGCTGACTTCACCTTTAGGAAATTGGTTGAAATAATTTCAGAGTATTTAATGGTCATCTTTGGGAAATGAAGAAGTACAAATGAAACACTGGAAAACTGGGGAAAAAAAAAAAAAAAAAAAAAAAAAAAAAAAAAAAAAAAAAAAAAGTTGTGTAGCATAACTTCATGTGTTAAGACAAAAGAATGTGGTGGTTTTACTAGGGTGGGCGGCCGAGCTCCACCAAAACCGCTCTCTCACTCTCCCTCCTCAAAGAGGAATGGGAAGAAAATACAATGAAAAGATCTCAAGGGTTGAGATAAAGACAGGGAGATCACACAGTAATTATTGTGACAGGTAAAACAGACTGAGCATAGGGAGATAGTAAGATTTATTGCCTATTACTAATGAGCTAGAGAAGCAAAAAACAAAGGAAATAACTAAAATAACCTTCCCCCCATCTGCCCTCTTCCACTGCCTCCCCCTGAGTGGCACAGGGGAACAGAGGAATGAGGTTTATGGTCAGTCTATAGTGCTTCTTCTCCACCTCTCCTTCTCGGTCACTCTCGTCCCCTGTGCTGTAGGGTCCCTCCCACGGGATGCAGTCCTTGCTGAACTGATCCGGCATGGGCTTCCCACAGGCAGCAGCTCTTCAAGAACTGCTCCAGATATGGGTCCGTACCACGGGGTCCATCCCTCGGGAGCAAACTGCTCCAACCTGGGTCCCTCACAGGCAGCAGCTCCTGCTAGGTCACCTGCTCCTCCGTGGGCTCCTCTCCACGACCTACAGATCCGGCTCAGAATCTGCTCCAGCAGGGGTAGTCCACAGGTGACAGTCTCTCTCAGTGCAGGTCCACCTGCTCCACTGTGGTCTCCTCCATGGGCTGCAGCGTGGAACCCTGCTCCACCGTGTACTCCATGGGCTGCAGGGGGACAGCCTGCTTCACCATGGTCCTCACCACAGACTGCAGGGGACTTCTGCTCCAGCACCTGGATCACCTCTCCCCCTCCTTCTTCACTAACCTTGGCGCCTGCAAGGC
This sequence comes from Oxyura jamaicensis, assembly GCF_011077185.1. NCBI lineage: Eukaryota > Metazoa > Chordata > Aves > Anseriformes > Anatidae > Oxyura > Oxyura jamaicensis. Next base: position 78,494,197 of record NC_048895.1, on the reverse strand, counting down.
TGTTCCTCACTCCTCTCAGTCTCCCAGCTGCTGTGTGGCACAGCATTTTTTTTTCCTGTCTTAAATCTGCTCTCAGAGAGGTGTAAAACAACATCACTTACTGGCTCAGCTCTGGTCAGCAGTGGGGCCCTTACCAAACATGGGGCAGCTTCTAGATCCTTCTCACAGAAGCCACCCCTATGGACCCCCTTTTACCAAAATGTTGCCTTTAAACCCACTACAAAGATATATACTGAATTTCAGGCCTTTGGATAAAAATTGTTCTATTTGTAAGCACTTAGAAGATAATAAAACACTAAGAAACAGACAACACAGATTTGTTAAGAACAATCAGGTTAAATCAATACAATTTCCAACTTTTCCTTGAGGAAAAGAGTAAAGTGAAATATGTTGTTTTTCTTTGTTTTTCTAAGGTATGCTTTGTTCTAAATATGGTTTTAACTGACATCATAATCAAACTAGGTAAATATAATATAAATAAAACTATTCTAAACTAGGTGGATAGAGCACCAGAAAATAAAGTATAAATTTATATTGTATGCTATCAAAGATTTTTTGAAGCTGATTTGTGCAGATGTCTGTTCTGGGTCTGATATCATTTATTTCTTAACAATAATTGAGAGTACATTTATTTAATGATAACAAGCTGGAAAAGTTACAAATACTTTGCAGAGCAGGAATGCAATTCAAAATGATCTCAACAAGCTGGAGAAATACTTGAAAAAAACAGGAAACAAATTAGAAAGGAAAAGTGCAAGATGCCACTTTTAGTAAGAATAGTCTGTACCTACAAGTTGTGATATGATTGTCTAGATAGTTCTGCAGAATGTAATCTTAGAGATACTTTAATTCTTAAACTCATAATCAGTCAACAATGTCACATGGCTGTGAAAAGAAACAAAAAGAAAAGAAAAGAAAAGAAAAGAAAAGAAAAGAAAAGAAAAGAA
>NC_048895.1:78472631-78493240 GCF_011077185.1 Oxyura jamaicensis | reverse complement strand
AAGAAAAGAAAAGAAAAGAAAAGAAAAGAAAAGAAAAGAAAAGAAAAAAGCACAATTTTGTTGGTACATAAATATGTCAGAAATAAAATAATCCTTGCACTGCCTACAAATAGGTTTAATTGGACACAATCCAGAGGACAGTAACAAGAATGATCAGAAGTGTTGAAAAGACAAGAACAGGAAGAAGGCTTGAATAGAGTGAACTGTTAAATCTAGATATACGAGGAGAAATGACAACAGCCAAATACATTGTAAAATTACTTAGAGAAATAGCTTGTTCTCTGGGTCTGCAGGGATTAAAAAATGAAAGAATTGGCTTGAATACTACCAAGGAGAATTTAGCTTATATGTCCCCAAGGTTGGAGAATATGAATGTTTGACCTTCACAATGAAAATATATTTCTTTTCTTTTAAGTGTACTTCAGTTTTTGCACATTGCTTTTCACTAGACATTTCAGTCCTTTCACTGGATATATATATGTGTGTCTATATATAGATTTATATAGTCTATATAGTCTTATATAAGTCTATATTATATATATAAGTCTATATTTAGGTCCATAAATTATAATGAGTTTGGAGGAAATGCAACATCTAGCTTCCTTGATGTTGCAAGAAAACAACCAAAGACAGGAGACTGACAGAATCTTATGACTTAGTAATAACATATCTATCTGAAATCCTGTTCCATAAAATAAATTGAAAAGTATTATGTGATATTTTACTTCAATTTTTCCATATAAAATCAGTGAGAGCCCAATACTTAATATGGTTTTCATTGTCTAGTAAATTCATACTTTAATGTTCCTTTGATTTGTGTGGATGAAAACTTCATAATATCTAAATAATATCTTCATAATATCATAAATAAAGTTTAATAAAGTTATATTCTTTTGTACCTGGTGAAATAACATTTATCTACTTGCCACATAAGATATGAAGGTATGAAGACTCTTGAAATGTGCATTATTTTCCCCTTAATAGTAAAGATTGTATTTTCTACTTAAGTAAACTTTACTCAATCAAAAAGTCCAATGGGAAGAAAAAAGCTACTTTTTACACTATCTGATTTTAAATTAGTCAAAAATATCGCACATTTTCAGTTTTACACTTTTTAAGCTTTGCTTCATTTTTAAGGAACAATGAAAATGTAAATAGGAATGGTGAGTCAAATTTGTGGATACGGTCACATTCTACTTCAGTCTAAAAGCAGCTTTTTGAATATTTGGAATATTGGAACTTGATTGTAATTAATTAACCTTCTTTAAATTTTATGGAGTTTATAATACTTGTCTCAATATTTTTTAAATATTGAAATGTTTGTGATGTAGTTTTTATGCGGGGGAAGCAGCAGTAAAACAAAACAAAACAAAACAAAAAAAACCTTTACCATATTCTCATTAACAAAGAGTATCTGATTTTAACCAATCTGAGAAAAGAGAATATTAAATATTTACATTCATAAGATGTTCTCAAGGTAAGAGAAAATTTACTGTAGCTATCTTCATACTTATCTATTAACAATTCAGAGGTACTTTTTAACGTCTCTCTTATTAGCAGTTCCCCAACACACAACCCTCTAGATGTCCCTCTTTTCATTAACATTTGTATTATTCTCTGCCTCTTTTCAAACAGACTGTTTCATAAGAAAAAGTTTTTAATTCTTAGAAGGAATGTGGAAATAAATTCCTTGTTAGGTTGCTTACAGTTTGCTTTTGTGATTAAACGCTCCTGAACAAACTGCAAATATACTCAAACATGCTTTGATGATTCAGAATGTAAACCACTTCCATTTCCATGCTCATTATACTTGCCTTGTAGGCATATCTCCTTCAGAAAAACAAACAAGCAAATAAATAAATAAATCATTTATATTTCTGTCATTTTACAATAATTGGGCTCAATGATGGTCTCCCTCTTAGTCAGAACTAGTTGAAACACCTTACCCATTTGAACTCAGCTTACTTCAGTTGACGAAGAGGAGGGCAATTAGGTGGTTTTTGGTGCCTCAGCCCTTTGCTGGATCTAGTTCTATATTAATACTAATGATTAATAAAATAATATAGTATTCTGCATACAGAAGGCCTGCAAAAATCTTGAAGCTGTCAAAGATTTTAGTGTTTTATTTGCTGATTTTTATTATTATTATTATTGGAATCCTTTGCTTGCCTAACTTGGGTAAATAGCCCTACACTTTCAAATGTGATGTTTAGGGTGTGAGCCATGGATTCACTAATCTTTCACTCATGGAGTTATTAGACTGTGAGGTTCTCAAAAAAGGGGTAAAAATAAAATTTATAGAACACATACCTGAAATTAGATCTGTTCATCTAGTGCATCTTTGAATAATTCATTTTACCAAAAAAAAAAAAAAAAAAAGTCAAATTCATAAGATAATCTGATCTACAATGAATACCTTGACATGACATAGTGTTATATGCAGTTCCAGTTGCTATAAGGCTACAGAAAGAAAAAAATGCATAAATATCCACTTGCCAGTTCTTCAGGAAAGGAATGGATTTTGAAGTTTGCCTTCAGGAAAGGTGGTTACATGTCTGGAACAATTGCTCTATGCATCAGAGTAAAAAAGTTTTCAGAAGTTAAATGGGACTTCATCCCATTAAACTTCTGCATACTACTGTGGTAAGGAAGACTTCTCTGATGAGAAACCTGACACCTTCTATCACTAGTGGGTGTCAAACTCAGTAGCAGAAACAGATGGAGCCAGGGAAATTGCAGCATCTGTCACATAGGAGGCTATGAAATGCATAAACATTTCTGTGAAGGTGAAAATTGGCAGATTATTCTTCTGGTTGTAAGAACCATGAGATCTAGGCTATAAAACTAGCTCCTGGATGAATCATTCTCACAGGTAAGAGTCACCAGTTTCCCTGCCTACACACACATTCATCCTGTTCTAGATCAGGAAGGAGCGCATACAAGACAATCAAATAGCTGTGGCTAGAATAGATGGCAGTTGAGGAGGTGGGTGGATAATGCTGGTAAGTCTAACAAACAGCTGAGTGAGTGATGTGGTCTGCTGTGCTGGAAGATGGAGACAGCCCACAAAGTGATTTTTTGTATATTGCCAACACAGGTCTTCTGATTGCTCTACTGTTAATCTCCAGAATTTCACAGAAGTGAGAGTTCTTCAGTAGGGAACAGAGGTTATAGATGTCATATCACAGTCTGGGGAAATAATGCCTACATCTTACTTGAGGTGCATTCACTTTCTGTCAAAACCTGTGAATGTCAAACAAGATAGAGGAGTTTGTAAGATTCTGTTACAAAAGTTGAGTATTTCAGGACCTGATTCAGCTCTTGATTTTTCAGTGATTTGAAACGCTGCTTTTTAATGGACATGAACAAGTAACTGTGGAAAAAGTAATTTAAAGACAGAATCAATGTCCATCAAGTAAGACAGATTGGAACAAATTCTGAGATGGAAAAACAAACAAATAAAAGAAATAAAAACAAAAGAAAACAGCAACAACAACAACAAAGAAAATGAAATATGTTAAAAGGATGTTTGAAATCAGAACCACTTGGGGGCCTTGTCTGCAAATAAGCAAAGGGACGAAAGAGACACTTAATTTGGCTGAGGTGAATGAATTATCTGCCAGGAGTTGACACTAGTAAGCCATATATACATATATTAAAAAAAAAAAAAAAAAAAAAAAAAAAAAAGAGAGAGAGAGAGAGAGAGAGAGAGAATGATTAGGGATTCAGCTGATAATAAATCATTTTGCTTAGGCAATGGGTAGCACATTTACTTTAGAAACCACATCACATCATACTGGGAACTTGATGATTAACAAAATGTTAATTGACAAATGCATGCAAATGAAAATGTAAAAAATGCTTTACAATTTTAGATATTAGATTGTCATTCACTGTCACTGTCACTGAAAAGTATTGTCTTTCTCATAAAAAGAGCATATTGTAACTAGTTTTTTTTTTTGTTTGTTTGTTTTTTTGTCACTGACAGAACACATAATGTCCATTTCTACAGCCAACTGTCATGTTATGAGGTGATCAGTGTGGCATCATAAAAACAAACAAACAAACAAACAAACAACACATAATCATTTAATTGACCATCACTCTATTTCACAATTTAAAAAATGGCTTTCAGCTGTCTGTATAGCAGGATAAAGTCTGGCTCAGTCAGTCTACTATGTATTTGGTACACTGCAATGACATATGAAAACAAGGTATTTCAAAAGGAAAAAATTATGAAAATCTAGGTGAGTTTCTGTCTTCTCCTCTAAGCTTTTACAATGATTTGATCTGTAATGTTTTACTAAAATTCAATATAATAAAGTAAGGAAATCAGATCTCTGACAGATATCTACTACAAAACACTCCAGTTATTCTTCATGAAATTATCTGAACCATTAACTCCCTGTAATAAGTGAAATTTGAAGTATTAGAATGGTCCTACGAATTATGTAACATCAAATCCATGGAATAATTGAGATTACACTTAACAGCTTGTTGACATCCAGTCTTACACTCTATCAGCTGCAATTAGTTATCTAACCCTAATTAATATTTTTTATTTTATTATTTCTGTATATTGACACTGAGTGTAGGAATACAACAGTGAAGTAACCCAAAATAGGGAATTTCAAGGCAAAAATCTGGAGATAAATGCCTCAGGACTGCAGTGTGCAAATGAAGAATTATTGTAGGAACAGATTACTTTGCCTCAGGATTAGATTGGACTGAAAAGTAAAGTTTTTTGGTTTAAGAAAGATTTACCTCAGTTCAATAGTCTGCATTATGTAGCTAGAACTGTTTCTTTAAATGCTCCATGCTATCCTATTTATATACTTCTACCCTTAATTTTCTAATTATATTTCTCACTTTCTGAATATCTGTTATTTAATTAGTAATTTTGTATCCACTTCTGAAATGTCAGTCTGAAGTTAAATGAAAGTGAATTCCCTCTACTTAACATGTATGTTTCTTAAAAAAAAAAAAAAATTATCAATATTAATTGTGAATGCTATTTCTACATTAATGAATATTATGAATGTTAATGAATATAATGTCTTTTTGCTTTTAATAAATTAACATTTTTTTTCAAAAATATGTATTTTCTGCTCATTCATTCTTCTATGTCAAATGTAATGAGATACAAAGGTGAAGTTTACAAAATATGAAATCAAGACTATACTTTGTTTGGATGACCTTTCATAAATTAATTTAATTAAATTTAAGCAGTGTTTTTTGTGCTTTATGGTACTCTGATAATTAACAGTTGAGTAAAAATTGGTGCAAAATCTGAAGCTTCTGAATTTATTGACTGCCAAAAGACCAAGAAAACAACATTCTTGGAACAAGGATCCTCTGCTTTTAAGTCTGCCAGAACCTGAAATTACTAAGTAGAAATTTAGTGCCTTCACTAAAAGACGAGCTGTAATTCAATAAAGATGAATTAGTAAGTAGATGCTGACAATATCGATAGAACTTTACATTTATTTCCCTGATGTCTGATAATTATGAAATCTGTGTAAAACTACTAATATCACTTGATACATTTAAGAGCAGTTTCTGAGCATGGTGAAAATATTAAAATATTTCAGCAACCCTGACCAAATGTAGTTTTTTTTTTTTTTTTTTAATTGTGAAATCTGTCAGTGTACCTTGCAATGTATTAGGAAGGAATATGAATGGTTAAATATACCAGAGGGGTACTTCGGTGTGGGCTGTTTCTATTACTGGACTTTTTTTTTTTATGAATCAGCATGTCTTTTCTGATTTGACCCTTGAGAGCTGGAGTTCTCATGAAGCACTGACATAATTTTAAAGACTCTGATGCTTCCATCAGAGATCTAATTGTCTATTTTTATTTATTTATTTATTTTAACATCAGTGCATACTAAAGAGTATGACAGTACATGGAAAAGATGATCTCCAAGCTACAAAAGCAAATGAGCTGTAGCCAGATGTCTGAAGTAGACTTTGGCTCTAAGAATTATTGGACTTTTTAAAGAACTCAAGCTTCTAGAACACTGAAGTCCATAATTGTTAAAGTCTTTTCTTCCTTTCCTGGGATGAGGAATATGTTTCCTATCTCACTCAGTTAGCTGCCTAAACTCATGGTGTCTTTCCATTTGATCTGAAATTTGTATGACTATTTTTTTTTTTTTTTTTTTTGAATAGACTGAATGTTTCATCTCTATAGATATGTACTTCTGATTGCCTATGGCTCACATGGATCAAAAGGTTATAAAGGGCAGTGAAAACACAATATCAGAAAATATTATTTTATAAGACCAGTCTCTTGAGAATAATATTTTTTATGCAAGCGATCAACACCTTTTCTATAAGAGCCTAGAAATACAACCAGACAATTTAAGATATATGTTTTTGTTCACTGCCATGATATTAAGTTACTGTAGTTAAAATATTTAAATGGGAAGAAACAAAATAGAAATTATTGGGAATATTGTAATGTTTCCATTTGCTTGGGAAGATTTTATGTTAGAAATATCATTTCTCCATATTTTCCTGTTCTATTCCAATTTGAGATTTTCTCAAAGTTGAAGCTAGGCTGCATACATTTTCCCAGTTGAATGACAGGAAGTAGAGCACAGTGAATAATGCTCTTCCATTTCATTGTCAGTATGTCTGCTTGTGTCAGAATGATTTGAAAATGAAATACAATTTCAAAAGATGAAAATTTCCACCTTTATCAAGAGGGACCAAATGTAAAACTTCTCTAATTAGTTATTTCTATGTTCAGAAAATATGGTCCATTAAAAGAAAATATATATATATATTAATTTATACATCTAGTTTTGTAATTGAACAAAAAAAAAAAAAAGAGTCTACAATTGTGGCTAGATGAAACCTAAGATGCTGTACCAGGAAATGGCCACTCTCAGGTTGGCTAATTTTCATATTATTTTCCCAGAACACCGATTACCGGACATTACTTGAGACAGCTTTTTGAGTTATATACCCTTTTCATCTGACTAGCTTAGCAGTTCTTGTATTCCTATTTATTTTCTCCTGAGAATATGACATTTTGCACATACTCAGAATGCAATATAGCCTTCAGACAATTTGCTGGAGGAAATTATATTTATCATAAATATATTTAAGCCAATGTTTAAGCTGGTTATACTTTGCACGTATAGCTGTTGCTAACAGATCAGAGAGAAGTTAATGGAGAGAAGAGAAGGCAGTTTGTAAACCTCACCCTCATACAAGTAACTTGCACGAACAATTACTGAATTTTCAGTCTTGCTACAACTGAGAATTACTTTAAATTCATTATTTTCTAATCAGAAGATAAGGACACAGGATAAACATGTTATAAGTATACCCTTCATGTAAGATTTGTCATATGCCAATATATGGAAGTACTCTACTTATACAGTCTTACTCCTGTTCAGATTTATTTCCATATGGCATTTAACCACAATTAACACAGTTTGATGTAGTTGAGGTAATAAAGATCACATTTTAATTCCAGTTGAGTATTTCTGTGAATCTCTAAACATATGGCTTTGTGGTTGTTTTGGATATTTTCAAGAAATGTGGAGGTGTGTGTTTGAAGTTGGAAACTGACCCATAACAGTGTATAGAACAGTAAAAGGATTCAATTTCTTTCCATAATGGTGCATGCAGATGAAGAGAGTTTTATCTTTTTGTTCTGTTTAACTGATTACAAAATGTATTTCAGAACAATGATCTCAGCCAGATATGTTAACCACTTCTTCTTTTACATACTTTTTAAATGTTTGTTTATTTTTGAAACATGAAGTGACACACATATTTTAGTTTTTGGGGGGTGGGAATGAGGGATAGGGTAGGTCAGGAGGGACACTAAACAAAACCTCCAGCCCACTACAACAACTGTAATTTTTCTCTTCTAAACACTCCTCAGCCAGTTTGACCTTTAACTATTTTGAAAAAGACATTTTGTGGTGGGATGGAGGTCAAAAGAAGAATGGAGGTGAACAGAGGGAAATAAAGAGAGGATATTTATGGCTAAGCCTAGGGACCAGTGCCTACAAAGCATAAAGGATCTATGGGAAATCAAGTTCTGATTTTAAGGCATCTATGCAAAGATTAGTTCTCATCTTTCCTTTACTCCTGGCAGCACAAACTCAAGAGATTTGCTGCTAATGGCTTCTCCAGCATTTAACCTAAGTGACTGTCCCTAGGCTCACTCTTTCTTCAAGCTGACATCCTCTCAACCTGCTTAATACCAGCCATGCTGTGTTCACAAGGAGACAGTCTTGGGGCCTTGTAGGCTGCTATGTAAACTCTGTTCCTACTCCTGCTGTTCTCAGGGCCACAGTGCTTCCCTCTGTGTTTCTACATTTCCCTCCAAGCAATGCAGAAGAAAAAGCTTTTGACTAATTCCATATAGTTATTCCACATAGTTTGTAAATTGACATACGGAAATACAAATAAATTAGACAAATTCACAGTAAAAGGATTTTTTTTTTTTTCCATTAAATGGTATTTTAACCAGTGGAATTAATGGGTAATTTATAGAGAACTGATGATATTAAATTGGAAAAAAAGACAGTTTTACCTACACGCACAGAAGAGAACAAATATTTAATAATAGGCAACTACCAGTCAGATGTTTTAAATTAGCGGTTAGTCCGGTCTCAGAGAAGATCCTCTTACAGTAACAAAAGAATTGGTCTCTGCTTTGTCCTAAATACAGCTAAGTCCTCCTTATGTTGCTGCACTGTGTCAGCTCTTCATTTGTCCCAGTATTCTAAAAAGGGACTTTTTTACTTCACGAATCTTTAAATTTCCAGAGTAATAATTCATGTAAATCTGTTCATATTCTTTTGTGCTTCTGCTAATTCAAAAAAAGTGAATTTGATTTTTCTTGAGACCTCTTGTCATAGAATCATAGAATGGTTTGGGTTGGAAAGGACCTTAAAGATCATCCAGTTCCAACCCCTCTGCCACAGGGACACAATCCGCTAGACCAGGTTGCTTACAGCCCCATCCAACCTGGCCTTGAACACTTCCAGGGATCAACAACCTCTCTGTGCAACTTTACATGAATTATTACTTTGTAAAGTATATAAAGAAGAATGTGTCACTTACTGGACAGATTGTTCCTCCTCGCATTATCCAGCAATATTTATGCTAAGGTGATCTTTTGATAGCATTTATTTGATGCCCAGTTCTAGTGCTTCAACAGCCTCAGAATAAATATATATATATTTAATTTCTAATGGAAATCAACCCACTTTAATCTAAATCCCTCTTTATAACCTGTTATATCCCTAATACTCTCTTTAAATCTAGATCTACCCTCTTTAGTTCTGCTCTTGCAGAGTTCAGTACTACCTCCTCATTTGGACCTTCTTGCTGTTTCTTGACCTTTAAAATTCAAATAGCTTTCCCCTAGGCTTTTTCCTTTTAGGTTTATCCCTGCACCTTAGGAATGCCATGACTTTCAGTTCTAAACTCACTTAATACACTGATTATAGCTGTTGTCTCAAATTTCTTTTTGCCAAGTTGATCTGGACTACTTCCACAACCAGTTCCTGTCTTTTTCATGCATGGAGGTCAATGTCTGAAATGCCTCTAACACTGTCTTCCAACCCATGCTTCCTCTTTCCCCTTGTTCTCCCTGCTGATTTTCAAAATTCTTGCTCAATCTTTCTGTAACTGGATGCCCCTCAGATAATTTAAACTCATATATCTTTTGGCTCTTGACTGCCCCTAAATTTTTCTTTATTACTCATTTCTATGGGCTACCGTCTTCGTTAAGCACTATATTCTCTACACATCCTACACATTGCCAGCTTGTTTATGTTTGTTTATTTATTTATTTATTTATTTTGGGGGGGTGAGAGAGGGAGGTGGAGTTAGGGAGAGGTGCATGGGGGAGGAAGAGACCTCAGATAATAATGATGTAAAGAAAAGACGTTCTATTTTCATCCCGATGATTTGCAGTTCAGATTTCAGGTTTCTTGTGTCTTGACTTGTTTTCAAAAAAAGTTCTGTGGTGTCTTGTCTGGGAGCGCTTGCCAGAATAGTTCTAGTGTTGTACAATTACTAACAAATTCAAGACAGTCATGCATGTTGTGATAGTATTTCTGAATCTGGTATTTTTCTTTATTTTGACACAATAATAGTAATAAATATCTTATTCAGGTTATCATTTCCCAAGTAGATATCTCCTACTGAACCTTGCAAAATTATAATTTTCAGTGGTGGTCCTTTTTTAAAAAAATGTTTGTTTAATTTTTCCTCTGTTAAATCAAATTCAATAACACCATAAAAAAGTATTTATTTTATGGACCTGTGTCATGGACAGCTGAGACTGATAACATAGTCAAACTACAACTGTCAACCTGACACAACATTGCTGCTTCTCCATTTTCCCATGCTTTGTGTGATCTCTGTATCTCTTTTGTTTTCTTTGCCCACTGCCATGTATAATGTTAGTCTGAGATAAAATTCAAACTCAACATCACACCAAGACAAAATGAAAGCACATGCCAACACAGAAGATTCATAAAAATAGTATTAATTGGACAAACACTGTGGAGATCACACTGGCTTTACAGGCCCATTGACAAACCTCAGGTTCAAATGTCACTGAATCTGTGGTCATAGTCATAGGGTAATGGGCATCAAAGAAATGCTATTACAAGATCACCTTAGTGTAAATATTGGTGGGTGATGTAAGGAGGAACAATCTGTTCAGTAAGTGACGCATTCTTTCAGAGAGAAATCTGCCTGAAGAATTAGTCTTAAAAGATGCTGGAAGATGTGCTTCACAATCTGATCTTTGAGTTTTCTTTCTTCTAAATGTATTCTATATTTGAACTAATAAACTGAAATAAAAATCAAGTTTGAAATTATTTACTACATGTTCAAAACCATATACAGCTACTATTGTTGGTTTTTATTATTATTTTCATTTATTTTTAACAGGAATAATTAAAAAACAACAACAACAACAACATTTTCACTGAAAAACAAACAAAAAGATTGAAAAACACAACTTTGTTACTGTTTTTGATTGTGAAAATGTGCACATCAAATAAGAAAGATTCAGTGAAAAACTTACGGTAAAAATATAATTTCCATCGATGTTATACTGCCTTATTTACAACATGAAAGCCAGGATCAGAGAACCTTTTTCAAACTTGGGAAATATCAGACTCCAGATAATACTTTTTTATGCCTGTAAATTCTAGGTACAGAGCAAAGAGGACTACTCTACAAGAGCTCTGCTCTATTAACTATTTATTTATATTACATTATAGGATTATTTTTGAGGTAAGGTAACCCAACCCATAATGCTTTGCACTAGGACCCAAAGGATATGATTATATCAATGAAATAACAGGCACTGCCTTGTGATTACTCATTCTGTTTAATATCATGCCATGCTCCTCAGCTCAGTTTCTGCTACAAGTCAACTTATAATGTTTGAACAGTGCCTGTGAATGGCATGATCTATAGATATTTTCCATATAGACTGACTGATAAGACAGCTTAGCTATGAAGACACACTCTGTTCCATGACATTCACACTTACGGACAGGTAATAGACCTTTGATATTTTATTAAGTAATACAGTCACAACCAAAGTTCTGGCTTTGATATTCTAATTTAATCTCTTAAGTGACTTTGCACAGATAGCTCACTTGCCTGATTATTTTCATGATTTTATTTAAAACTGGTCAGTAATATTGGTGTTGTTGAGACTTACTAATTTTAAACACAGGAGAAATAAGGAGAGGATGGAGTTATTTTAACTAATGATTTACAAGAATAGTAAATTTTTACTACATAGCACCAAAAGAAAATTTGTCTTCCCTACTTCTTTTCGCTTTAAAATTGTATTAAGGAACTTTCTCCTGAATTTCTATTCTTTATATTTTAATGAGAGGTTTTGTTTTGAAATTGGAAAAATGAGTATTTAATAAATAATGGTGAAGGGAGGAGATCAACTTCTGGTTTCATTTGTCCATTTTAAAAAAAAAAAAATTATTATTATTATTTTTTACTTTGAAAGTTTTCCATGGTTAAAAGGAAAAATTAATAACAGGAAAAATAAAATAAAATAAAATAAGTGAAAATGCTTCCACTATAAATTACATGTTTAAAAGTTTTACAGCTTCAACTGCCGGTGCTATCTGTGAGAAAGACCGTTCTTCCAAACAAATGGTCAAGTGTTTTGCTTTTGGAGTGAGATCATCTCCTTAAGATCTGCACAGCAACTGGGAATTCAAAGGACTCACAGATGTAGAATTTAGGTGATGTAAAAGTTCTCTTTAGAGAAAAAACAGTTAGATACATGCACATAACGACCTTCCATTTTCTCTGTTTTGGAGAAGACATACAAAAGAAAATGCCTAATCTCCACTAACTCATGTGAATCCATCCATGGAAAAAATGCAAACCCATGCTAAGCCTCATCGGATCACTGAGACACTAGATTACAGAGGGAAGACTAATATCTTCTTAATCAGTGCAAGGAATTGCATGAAAAACAATGTGGTATGTACAAATATCCTTCACTAAAAAGGTTCATTAAATTTGATATACACAAAAGTTGATGTATTCTATACTCATCCTTTAAATAAATATAAATAATTGCAATCAAATTTCATGATTGCCTGAATTTCATGCTGTTAAACTATTTATGTCACCAGAGTAATGTAGGTGGGACATGAGAATGTCTGAACTGAACATTTGAGAGCTCAGATATACTGGTAATTTTTCACTTTATTTTATTTTTCCAATGAAAATAGGCTTTCAGAACATGTTCTGTTGTGCAAGTATTTTTTTTTTTTTTTTTTTTTTCCCAGCAACTTTTTGCTGCAACTTTTTACTGAAAAGTCTAACTGTCAATTGCCTGTTGTAATATCAATTGCAATGTCAACTGAATTTGACAGGGTAGAGATGTCAGAAACATTGTTTACAGTTAAAATAAGAAGCACAATGGAGAAAAGTGGTGTTGGAGGATGGCATGAGAGGGGTAAGAATTCAGGTTTTGAGGAAAAAGAATAATCAATGTTAGATTTTATTAGGACTCTTGGAGTGGCAGATGGCAACCAGAATTCTACAATTTTCTATTTTTTGTATCTGAGTTTTAAAGCCATATAAATATATCTGTAGAAATGTAGTATCCTTGTTTTTGCTTCTTCTTTTGTAAGGTATATATTTTATTAATAAATTTTTAATTTACTCAACTTTATCATTTGCACTAAAGCATATTTTAGAGGTCAAAACTTAGCTTTTAGTTTCAATAAACCTCTCTTTCTCTCTCTCTCTCTCTTTTTTCTTTTTTTTTTCTTTTTTTTTCTTTTTTTAACAGAGATCTTATTTCTGAACTTTATTCATTTTTCTATTCCAAGTCTTTGTATAGGTACATTGTTTTAAGCAGTGGGAGAGATAATGAATGAAACCTGGAGATGCACTACGTAGAATTATATGAACTATAAAATTTTGAGACACTCCTGCCACTTCTTTCTTAGGCTGATTTTTGGAGTATTGATTCAGTTCATGATCCCTGTTGAGGTTTAACCCAGCTGGCAGCTAAGCACCACACAGCCGTTCACTCACACTCCCTCCTCCCTCTCTGGGATGGGGGAGAGAATCAGAAGGAAAAGAAAGCCTTTGGGTTGAGATAAAGACAGTTTATTAGGACAGAAAAGAAAGGAAAATAGTAATAATGATAGTAGTACTAATAATACTGTGTACAAAACAAGTGATGCACGGTGCAATTGCTCACCACCCACTGACCGGTGCCCAGCCTATCCCCGACCAGATGGCCCCCCCAACCCAGCTAGCCACCCCTATATATTGTTTAGCATGACGTCAGATGGTATGGAATACCCCTTTGGCCAGTTTGGGTCAGCTGTCCTGGGTCTGTCCCCTCCCAGCTCTTGCTGCACCCCTAGCCTGCCCACTGGCAGGACAGAGTGAGAAGCTGAAAAGTCCTTGGCTTAGTGTAAGCACTGCTCTGCAACAAGTAAAACATCAGCATGGTATCAACATTATTCTCATCCCAAATCCCAAACACAGCACCCTACTAGCTACTAGGAGGAAAATCAACTCTATTCTAGCTGAAACCAGGACAATCCCCTATTATTTATTTATTTATTTACTTACTTACTTACTTACTTACTTACTTATTTTTAAAGGTTGAAGAGTATTTGTGTAGTGATTTTATGAATTTATAGTACAAGGGAAATTGCAGCCTCTATATTCTCTGATGTCTT
Source organism: Oxyura jamaicensis (assembly GCF_011077185.1). Lineage (NCBI taxonomy): Eukaryota > Metazoa > Chordata > Aves > Anseriformes > Anatidae > Oxyura > Oxyura jamaicensis. The sequence continues at coordinate 78,479,000 of NC_048895.1, read as the reverse complement.
AGCATTAAAATAGATACCTTTTTGAAAACCAAACATAAGCTACTGGATTCACTTGTAGCAGATAGGTAATATTAATATCCTTTTAAAATGAAGGTGAATATAAAATGTGCAAACCATTAACCCTAAAGGGCAATGAATATATCTAGGCAGACCATGAAAAAATAACTAAGAAAAATAACTTTATTGCCAAGAGGCTTAAATTTATTATGCAAAAGTATCAAGAATCTAGAAACTTAAGCAAAAAGCCAAGGATAAATTTCATATCAGCAAATAAGATGTAGATGGAATTATACTTTGGATGTGTTAGGATTTTCAGGGAAACTGTGCTTTAAAACCCATTCAAATCAACAGAAAGAATAACACTAACTGAAATGGGTTTTACATTGGGCCAATAATGAGTATGTACAATGAGGACAGAACGAGATCTAAAAATATAACAATTTTATGTTTCTCTTTGACTAGAATTTTCTGTTCCAGAGGAAGTGTAGTTTATAAAAAACTTTTTAAGTCCCTTAAGACACAATTTCTCGGGTTATTTCTATTTTACTTAGTTATTAATGTTCAATTTTTTCCTAACATGTCCAAAATTGTTCTGCTGTGGTTTCAAGTAATACTTTCAAAAGTGCTACTCTTTGACTTATTGTTGATTTTTAATACCTATAAAAATGAAAGTGCTTGAAAGAGTTGTAAACTAAATATAAGCTGTATCAGTGCCCAAATTTGTAAGTCAATACTTTCCTGTTATTAAAGTCCACTAGGATTTTTAAAAAACTGAAATCATTCAATGAGGCTGTAGTATATCTGATATTATAACCTTTTTCTAAACATACTTTGTAGACAAATTTTATATTGTTTTGCTTCTATTTAAATGAAAATAAATAAATAAATAAATCTGGAAGCCTTGACAGTCAAAGTCAATTCTTGAAAATGCTGAGCTGTATTTGCTAGCTAAAATCTTTCTATTAAACTGTAATGACCTAGTATCCAAAGATAAAAATCGAGAAAAATCAACAAGTCTTGGCTTTTTGTCTTCTAAATGTCTGCAGGATATTGTTTTTAAAATTATTTTGACTGAGGTAGTAAATATTTTAATGTTTCCAACATCCATACTGAGGGGATCTGTCCAGAACATTCTCCATTTCTTGTTCGTCTTTTCTCCACTTCTCCATTTCTTCTTAGGATATTTGCACAAGTTAAAGAACAATATCTGATATGTTTCAGATGCCTTGTTACTCAGAAAGCTAGCTATTTGATTGCCTAGCTAGGCAATCTGTACCCTAAGGTGGACCAAAAATATTTTGGTCTTGGCAAAAGAAGCGTTGTTTATTTTCTTGACTCTTGTATCAGCACTTTATACCCCCAAATCTAATACTGCCTTTCATCAAGGGCTTAATTATTACTGAACCATAGCCCTCTTCTGTCTTCAAGCTCTTTTCTGTTTCCTTTTAGGCTTAATGTATACATGAACATAATAAACACATGCAAATACACCTCCAGGTTAGTTTGTTCCTATTGTGCGTTTATATTGGTCTCCCAAGAAACTCGAATTGATAAAATGCCCTACCAGCTATCTAAACTGCTACTCCCAATTCATCATTTAAGCTACCAATAGACAAAGGGGCACAAATTTTTCCTTACCTAGCCAGAATGGAAAGAAACTAGTTTGTTCTTCATTCTAAAATGCTCACACTAAAGATGTTACAATAATGCAATAAGTTCATTTCAAGTTTATTGTATTTAAGCACATGCCTAAAATTAAATATATTGGTTTTCAATAAGATGTAAGATTATATTGAGTTGTCATGGTTTGTTTACTGGACTTTTTTAAAAAAAACAATCATTAATGATAGTGTTTGGTGACAGTAAAGAGTTAGTTTATCCATGGTCTGATCAGATCACATTCTGATTCCACTTGGACCAAAAATATCAAACCTAATTATAAGGCAGCAACTTTAAATTATTTCATTGCAAATTAGACAATTTTACTGTCATTGCACCTGCTAAAGCTTCTCCCTTTTGGAGACATTGACCTGTAGGAATTTCAGCTTCGGCCAAGACATGTTCTGGTCCTGTATTGGGTTTAGGTGGCACGGTTTTGGTAGCGGGTGGTGTGGTGGTTTTACCGTGCTAGGCAGCTGAACACTACAGCCACTCTCTCACTCCCCCTCCTCAGATGAGGAGGGGAAGAAGTAAAGGAAAGAACAACTCACGGGTTGAGATAAGGATAATTTAATTAAAGAGAATATATATATATATATTATTAAGGAAATAGTATTATTAATTAAACAATTCAACTAAAGGGAAAAAAGGAAAAGGGGAAGAGGGAGGGGGAAAGGGAATAACTAAACAAAACAAGTAAAGGCTATGTGGAAGTACAGAGGAAAGAAATTACTCTCTACTTCCCACAAATGAGCGATGCTTGACCACGTCCTTGAAGCAGGGCCTCAACGCACGTAGCTGGTGTTCGGGAGGAGGACAGACGTTTTCGCAACGAGAGCCCACCCGTCCCCTCTTCTTCCTTTTTCCATTTTTTATTGCTGAGTGTGACATCATATGGTATGGAATATCCCTTTGGTTGGTTTAGGTCAGCTGCCCTGCTGATGTTTCTCTCTCACTTTTTTGCCCACCCCCTAGGAGGGTTAGAGAGTCCTGATGCTGTGCCAGCACTTCTCAGCAGCCCGTGGAGGAGTCCCCGGTGGGGCAGGTGGATGTGGCCTGGAAGAGGCTGCGGCCCATGGAGAGACCCCACAGGAGCAGGCCCTGGGCCAGAGCTGCAGCCCGTGGAGAGGAGCCCACGCAGTAGCAGGGGATCTTGGGGGAGCTGCCGCCTGTGGGGGACCTGTGCTAGACCAGTTTGCTCCTGGGGGATGGACCCCATGGTATGGACCCATGTTGGAGCAGTGCTTGAAGAGCTGCTGCCTGTTGGAAGGGCATGCAGGATCAGTTTGGGAAGGACGACATCCTGTGGGAGGGACCCCACAAGAGGGTGGATCAGTTGAAGGAGTTTTTAGTTTTCATTTTTTCTCACTGCTCTAGCTTGTTATTAGTGGGTAATAAATTACACTAATCTCCCTACACTGAGTCTGTTTTGCCCATGATGATAATTGTTGAGTGATGTCCCTGACCCTATCTCAACCCTTGAAACCTTTCAATTATTTTTTCTCCCCCTTTCCCTTTGAGGAGTGTGCATGAGAGAGCAGTTGTGATGGAGCTCAGCTGCCCACTTGAGTAAAAGCACCATAGGTCGTCATGGCTGCCTAGAAGAACAGGAGATCAAAACTCAGGTTGACTCCACAGGCTCTGAAAGCAACAAGTAAGGAGAATGGAAATTTGATTTTAAATTTCCTAACTTAAAAGTCAGTTTAATGTGTTCAGTTACCTAACTGCCTCATGAGTTTCACATTTAGTGGATCTGGCAATATCAAAATATGATTAGTTGTAGCAGGAGGTATAAATTCAGGACTATATACTGTCTGTATTGCAGAGACCACAACAGCCACTGACATCAGCAGAAAGTTGGCACAGAAAACACAGACAGGATTTTATTTAATAATATGAATATTTTCTTGTCACATTTTTCACTGAAAAATTCTGCTCCTCCACTGCCCACTGCTCTTTTTATTAGATGCTTCTCTCTTTTTTTTTTTTTTTCTTTTCCCACCCTCTTCTCATAACTTCCTCTGCTTTTTTTTTTTTTTTTTTTTTTTTTTTTTTTTACCACACTTCGAATCCTTCATTTCCAAACCACAGTGGTTTAAATTCCATCATTTGCCCACATTCCATGACCAGTGTCTGAACAGTAAATAGCAGCAACTGAGCTTCAAAGCTGATATTCCAACCAACTAAACAGAATCAGGGGAGTTCAGTTCCCTGACTAGTTGCTTCATGATGCACGCACACTCAGGCAAATATTAATGCATTCATTGCTATTTGAAATATAAATCCTCAAATTCTTGAGAATATGATTAACGCTTTCAAATAGATGAACATGTTAGTTATTTAGTTTGTCACATGCATGTTTTGAAAATGTTTCAGTCTTTTCCTAAACCAGAGAAAGAACATTTTCAGGTTTGCCACATACAGTTCGCTACTGTTTCATGACTTTGTGCAATCCCTTCCCCAAGCCGCTCCATATCCTAGTGGTGGTCAAGATATGGTGCTCAAAAGGCTGAAGTACTTAATGAGAGGCTGTCAACAATAAACCGGCAGTGGGAACAGTTAGGTTGAGTAGCTTGGAGGTAGGATCACAACCTAGGAAAAAGGAAGGAGAGATTAGAGACTGCTGGGACAAATGAGAAAATCTCTAAGTGTGAGGGCCATCATCAGCACAGAACACCGGAAAATCTTAACTATATTTTCTAGTCACTGAGATATTCCATCAATCATTAGTTACAAACCATCAAAATGACAATAAAGTTAAAAGTAATGATGAGATTTGGATAGAAAGAGGAAAAAGTTTTTATTAGACTTTGAATTTGACTACCTATGATATCAGAGTTCAAGATCATTCTATAATACACATATCAGGAACGTTTTATATATATATTATAATATATAAAAATATAATGTGTAATATGTAATGTTTAATCTGTAATGTGTAATATATACTATATAATATATAGTATATACTATATATATATATATAAAGCACACACAAAAAAATCATTAGGCATCAAATGCTCTTCAAAATTCCTTTACCCAAAATCAAAAGGAGGAATGCTGATATTTTGCACACATACATAAAATACAATCATACACATACGCACATATGCACTCTGCCAGTTACTTTACTGGCTTTTTTATTATATAAAAGGTTTTAGGCTACTTTTGTAATACCTACTGATCAAAAACAAGGAACAAGGAAATAAAGGAAAGATCTGTTTTGACTCCAAGAAAAATCAACTTTTAAAAATGACTTCGTTTGCCTTTTTTTTTTTTTTCTTCACAGCACTGAAGTTAGATTAGGTATTTCAGAAATGTGCATGCAGTACACAATTTCACAGAATCCATATTCCTGGAAACTTAGTAAGATTTACAAAGTCCTTTGTAATTCCCCCTCACTTCCAGTACTTTCTGTAAAGTACTCCTCACTTTGTCCACTCTTGCAGTCAGACACTCATGCTTATGGAATTAACACCCTGCTCAGCACACAAGCAATTTAAACTGAAGGATTTTTGTACTCCAGCAGTATATACGAGATTGGAGAACTTCTAGAAATGATCGAGTGACCAGTTTTTTTGCCTGACTTTGGTCATATCATATTGCAAGAAGGAAATGAGATTTTTTCAATGTATACAATTGTATTGTTCTATCTCCACTTCCAGAACTAAGGGATAACTTGAACTCAGAGTTTGTGTAGGTTGAGCATAAGTCTAAAAAAGCATGGACATGACACACACACAAAAAAAAAGTAGGTTGGGATGATTTGAGGTAGTGACCAACAGGCAAGCAATCAAAGTCTACATATTAGATTCTACTAATCTGAAATCTCTATCTAAAAATCACCTTAATATCCTGAAAAGCATAGTAGTCTTATTTCATGAGTGTTTAGACATGATATCTATAAAAGATGTTTAAAAAAACTGTTAAATTCCTGCAGAGCATCTCAGTATTACAAATTTGCTAATGAACAGGTCCCAGCATTTCATGCCTAGTCGTTTGTATTAGGTCTGCTCAAGATGATTTAGGAAACCTCATTCAAAGCTGCTTGAACAATCTGTTTGAAAGAAAACAAAATGTAGAAATATAGGCAATAGAGGATTTTCGAAATATGACATCAGTTTCTCTTCTTCCATATCGCGTATCTCAAAACTGCATCAATTGCCTAAAATTGAACAAAAATCTCTCTGCTGCCTGAAAAGGTCTCATAAAGCCTTTCAAATGGAAATTATGTTTTCTGGAAGGACGGTTTAGGTTAAAAGGCACAAAACTGGGCAATAAATAACAGAAAGCAGAAATCTGGAGAAAGGTGGAATACTGGGGTTCTTATGTGAAAACAGTAGGAAGTGGACATAAAAGCCTATCACATGAAAATGTCAGCCTTTTAAGGACACTTTACATTTTCGCTGCTCTGTTGAAAATAACTGATTTAGTACAAGGCAACAATGAGTTGAACCTATAGTATATAATCATCTTGAAAATAGCTCTGAAAATTGGTTGTACCTGATTCGCCATTTCCTTTTTATTTTATTTATTCATTTATATTTGTATATTTATATTTATATTCATTTATATTTGTATATTTATATTTATATATAAATATTTATATATATATATATATATAAATATAAATATATTTAAATAATATATTTATATTGGAAAGGAAGGGAAGGGAAGGGAAGGGAAGGGAAGGGAAGGGAAGGGAAGGGA
>NC_048895.1:78428472-78472531 GCF_011077185.1 Oxyura jamaicensis | reverse complement strand
GGGAAGGGAAGGGAAGGGAAGGGAAGGGAAGGGAAGGGAAGGGAGGAAAATTCTTAGTTCAGCTGGATGACAGGAAATTCCTTAAATAACCTTGCCTTGTAATTTCTGAACTCCACTGAAGACTGAAGGTTCAATATCAGGAGACAGTCTGACTGCAACTTGAGCCAAGATAAAACAAATCCATAAAATTGCATAACAGCTTATCTTTGATGACACATAATGGTGTGAATAGATAGAAGAGCCAGCATCTGGAGAAGGATAAATTATATATACCTGACAATTATATACCTGACAACTTAGACTAAACTGAGCAGCCCAGAACTATGTGTAAAGAAGAATTGTAAAAAATAATGTAGAAATTAGTGTACATTATATTTTGTGTTAGGTAAAAATACATTGGTTTAGACTCTTGTGTGATATGTATGTCTGAAGAATTCTGGCTGTCATGTGCTCTTGTGTATTCAAATTGAATAGTCATAAAAGTGCAGTTCTGGAAAGGCTTGATTAACTTATATGAGGACCTGCGGAAAAGAGAATCCACCATACAAACTTTTTTTTTTTTTTTTTTTTTTTTTTTTTTTTCACAGAATGGGTATTGTAGAGGAGAGAAGAACCTGTGCAGACCAACGGAGCACATGAGACACAGTAAACATGATGCATATAACCTGGATATCTGTATACAGCATAATGGTCTCAATGGACCTGTGTGCTACATAACAGATTTTATGTTACAGCATTCCCAGCTTCATCAGTCACAATTTCATAAACTAGTTGACAAGTCAGGACAAGATTTTCCCAAGGCAATATTTAAGGAAAAAATCTTCATAGCACTCTCTGTGTAACTGGAAATGATGTCATCCATTCCTAAGTAAGGGAGGCCTCATGGGGAGATCATTGTGACTTCGTAGGATTCCCTATTAGGTGAACTGGATCTGGCTGCCTGTGGGAGCAGATTTTTAGTCTCCAAATGCATCGCAGACTGAGAGTCAATTCTCCAACAGTGTAGTCTCAGATTTTCCTAGGAAAAGAAGGATGGAGGAGACCACTTGAATCAATAGCTACATCTACATATTTGCTACTGAAACTCCAATTTGTCTGTTTGAGCCAGGAAGTCATCAGCATCTCTCTACTTTCGTTGGATAGCAAGAATTGTTCCCAGCACCCTTTTTGCCTCTGGCAGGTATCACTCTTTCCAGCAACTTCTGTGTACAGTATGGGAGTTCAGATGGCCCACTAACTACTCCCAGTAGGCAGTTTGGAAACAGCTACAGTATTTTGGAGGATGGGAGAGTATAACACTGTAGACACAGGGAATTTAATATCAGCTGACATGAGTGCTGAAGAATGTTCCTGGCCATGCCTAACTTACACACATAAACACACTAACCAAGGACCTTTTTACCTGTTATTGGGAGACTCCATGTTATATAATTTAATCTATAAATGAACTCAGTAAATTTCCACTATCTAGAAGTCAACTGATTTTGCCATTGACCTCGAGAGGCTGTGTCCAGGTGGGTTCCAGCAATCGGGCATCTTCTCTCACTTTCAGTTTACTTTGCACCTTACTTAGTTTACTTTATACCAGTATGTTTTTGCCAAATGTTAATTTTTGTGTAATTGGCACTTTTTCCCCCATTGTCTTTATCTCTTAACACATCTGACATACATTCTCAGCAACAGTACCTGCACTATGACTATGGATGTATATAAATACTTTTGATATTAGCACATAGCTACCTCTGAAAATCCGAATATCTTTAAGTGACAGTTTTCAATGACTGTAAAAAATCCAGCATTTTAATTATTTGTAAAAATAAATGAACTTCTTCTCATGGAATTGGACCATATTCTCACTCTATGCTTATATATGCTCTTTTTAATAGTATCTTGATTTCTATATTATTTTGAAACTTCTCAGAGTTAATGACTGATATCCATCTGTTGTACACAAGAGAATGAAACTAACTGAACATTATTATTAATATTTATTTTATGTATATATTTCAAAGAAAAGAAATCTGGCATGCACAATAGCTTTGTCTTCATGAAAATAAATATATAAATCAAATCACACTTTTACCTCACTGATAAATTCTGAAAAAGCCTAGTTCTACAATGTATTTTAATTTAATGCTATTTAAAAGATACCAAGACCAACATACAAGTGTTCAAAGACATTATTTTGAAAAAAAAAATGCACTTTTAAAATAAATTAAATCATTTATTTGGATTACTTTAACATATTACATAGAATTTTTGAATAATATGTGTACACTTGGCTAGACATACAGCTTTTTAGAATTTAACAGAAATGCATTTCTGATGTGAAATTCTACTAAACAGTTATAGTACTGAAAGTTTTACAGCAACTGATTGTGTGAATAAGATGTGTATAAATTAATTAAAACTATTTATGAGTAGCTACAACGTTTCTTGGTTTGATAACAGTACAATTGAAAACTGAGTTTACCCCATTAATAATCAGAAATGGATAAAAGTATAACATCATTTTATATTAAAATCTGAGTTCAGTGTAATTCTCCTGTCTTGTAAGATAAGAAATACTATGTTCTCTGCAAGAGATACGTTTGCATATTGAGTTGAAGATAATTACCCTGTTGCAAACCCTCTCTAAATTCACTTAAAAAATAAAATAAAATAAAATAAAATAATAAAAGCCCCCAATAAAACACTGTCAATGAAGGGAAAAAAAATGATTGGCTGTTGTAGGATTTTTCAAATTAGCATTGTTTAGCAACTCCTGCTTCAGCTGTCTTTTCATATATCTCCCAAGGGGGAAAGAAAATAAGACTGCTCTTTGCCACACTTGTAAAATTGCTATTCTGCAGGGAAGGATGACAAGAACAGAGCTGATCAAATCAGCCTTCCTGGTTTCTCTCAAAATGTAACTACAGTGATGCTTATTTAAGAAATGGGCTTTTCATCCAGTCCTTCTTACAAAATTTAGGTTAGCTGAGCGTTTATAATGAAATGCGTTTTCCATTAGATACACCACCTTAACAACTGGAGTGGAGAGAGAGCTCAGCACTTCCAGCATTAATTAACCTGTGCGTTTCCTCTTGTGGTAGGACTAGCTTATTAAATCTTGTATTTCTTACGGCATAGTGGTACAAGTTCAATGGGTGGCATGGAAAGTGCCTTTCTCTTCCAGAAATTGTGTTCTAGTAGCTAGTGAAAGTTTGGGGTAGGTGAGCCCAGTAGATCTGAATTCCATCCAGCTGAAGCAAGAACTGAATTGTTGTTTCTCTAAGCCTTAAATGAAAACCGATTTTGTGACAACCACCTCTTCCAGTGATCTTTTAGAAGAACGTACATTCTTAGAAACTTGCTACTGTTTGTGAAAGTGATTTTCAAAGACAAATCCTTCATTTCCGGATTCCAGTGGGATGGAGGCAGAATAGGGAGACAGTATTCTACTTGCTTACAGTGTGGATTTTTAGCGACTTAGCAACTTCAATGCTAAATGTGGATAGGACAAATGTAGGTTCTGTAGATGTAGTTACAGGGATGCTTAAGAAGAATGGGGGAAAACCAGAAAAAAACATTTGTGATATGTTTGAAGCTGGATAACCTAAATTCTGCTTGTGTCCTTTTATTTATGCCAGTAGATTCATGTCAGAGCACAGGAAAAGACAGTGAAAAAATTATCATGTTAAATTGCTGGTACACTCTCCACCACAATCTCACTCTGCTCCAACTAGCATGTGAGAAAATAATTGTCATGCATGCTTGGGAAATTAGCACAGAGTGGGGATCATTCCCAATAGGTAGTTTGAATATTGTTAGCTTGTTTTTGATGGCAAGAGAGCTTAATAGTAGCAATGTGACATTTAGCTTCAGTGTCAAAAATGCCCTAGGCTCTGTGTAGTTTGCTAGAGTAGATATTGTTTCTAACATCTAAATCTAACCTAAATCTTACTGTATTCAGCAGAGGTGGAGGTTGTTTTGAGACGCTGTCCCTTGTGATTTGGAATTGATCCTGCAAACTTTATTCATGTAAATTATTGTAACCAAAAGTTACACTGATGTTAACAAGCTGCCTATAAAGTAAAGAAAAACATTTGTAAGCGAGGTTTTGCAGAATCATCACATGGTAGGTGTGGTGGTTTTACTCAGGTGGGCAGCTGAGCTCCACCACAACCTCTCTCTCACTCCCCCTTCTCAAAGGGAAATGAGGAGAAAACAGGTCTCAAGGGCTGAGATAAGGAGAGGGATATCACTCAACAATTATCATCATGGGCAAAATAGACTCAGCATAGGGAGATTAATGACTTTATTACCTATTACTAATAAGCTAGAGAAGTGATAAGCTAAAAATAAACTAGAACCACCTGCCCCCTATTCACCCCCTTCTACGTCCTCCCCACGAGTGGAGCAGGGACGGGCAATGGGGGCTGCTGTCAGTCCATAACTCCTTCATAGTCACTCTGCCCCTGCTCCACGTGGGATCTCTCCCATGGGATGCTGTTCTTCCCAAACTGATCCTGCATGCCCTTCCAACAGGCAGCAGCTCTTCAAGCACTGCTCCAACATGGGTCCATACCATGGGGTCCATCCCCCAGCAGCAAACTGCTCCAGCACGGGTCCCCCAGGGTGGCAGCTCGCCCCAGACCCCCTGCTCCTGCGTGGGCTCCTCTCCACGGGCTGCAGCTCTGGCCTGGGGCCTGTTCCTGTGGGGGCTCTCCATGGGCTGCAGCCTCCTGCAGGCCACATCCACCTGCTCCACTGAGGGCTCCTCCATGGGCTGCAGCGTGGAGATCTGCTCCATGTGGGACCCATGGGCTGCAGGGGGACAGCCTGCTCCACCAGGGGCCTCTCCACAGGCCGCAGGGATTCATGGAATGCCTCCTGCCCTCCTTCATTGACCTTGGTGTCTGCATGGTTGTTTCTCACTCTTCTCTCTCCCAGCTGTTGCTGTTTAGCAGTTTTTTTTTTTTCTTTTTTCTTTTTTTTTTTTTCCCTTTCTTAAATCTGCTTACACAGAAGCACAACTAGTGTCACTCATGGCTCATCTGTTGGCCAGAAGCAGGCCCTGTTAGTAGCTGGCTGGAGCTGGCTCTTATCTACCACAGGACAGATTCTGGGCTCTTCCCACAGAAGCCACCTCTTCAGCCCCCCACTACCAAAACCCAATACAGTGCAACTGGTGTAAAACAGAAATTTGTAATGTGGTATCTGTGGAGTAGTGCATCATGCTTCCAGGCAGACTGAAATCCTAAACACCAAAGCAGTCTATCTCACTTCTGGATCGTTTGTCTATACATCAGTTGATTCTGCAGCCTTTCCTCAAATCATTAGTCACATGTACTTAATTTTATTCTTATACCCTTATGAGGACTGAGAAAAACTAGTTCCCTAAAAATGCTGACTTTGTAAGAACATACAGAAAAAAATAATATGCTACTATACTAGAATATACTACAGTGGAGTAGTTATATGATCTGTATGATTTCATCTTTTCATCCTTTCATCCTTTGTAAGTTTCTTATACTGTTTTGTATTTCCCTGTCAAGGAATTTCTTCCTTGAAGGAAAAAAAAAAAAAAGAAAAAAAAGAAAAAAAAAAAAGTTATGCATTATCTGTAGTTGCCTTAAATATTCAAAACTAAGAAGCAAAATCTTATTAATTGCTTAGAGAATAAAATTACTGACTATCATTATTATACTAAATTCCAGTTATGCTTATTATATTAATGTCAAAAAACCTCAGTGAAGAAATGGAGGATCATGTTCATCATGTAACGAGTAGCAAAAATTTAAGACAAAAAGATAGACCCTGAACTTCAGTTCGGAAAGAAAAAAGCAATGAATATATAAGAAACAATGGCCAAGAAATAGAATCAATTGGACTTTTCTCTTTCTTCTGCCACCCGTATGCTGTGACATCTATCACAAATCATGCATCCCATGCTTTCCACACCCTCCCACACCTCTTCCTATTCTATTACAATATGACCTGTTTTACACCTTTCTCCTATTGACCTTCTTTTGTTATTTCTGGTACAATCCTTCTGAGAAAGATTGCAGCCATCTTTGTACTGCATTTTCTAAAACCAGCTCTCACAGAGTCCTGACAATGCCTCTGCCATCCATCTCTTGCATTCTCTGCTGAGAAAAACTAATGTACAGGGGACTCTCTTTTCTCCAGTTGTGGAAACATTGAATCGTAGAAATCTTGGCTGGAAGGAGTCTCTGGAGGTTGTCCAGACTTCCCACTTGAATAAGGACTAAGGCAGCACTGGGTCAGGTCAATGGTGTTTTGCCAAGTCCTGGAAAATTCCAAAGACAGAAAGCTCACCCTTATGCCTCACTGGGTAATTTGTCTGAGTGCTGCACTGCCTTGAAGAAGACGTTTTACTTCTGTCCAGACTGAACATCCCCAAACACGGTTTGTGGCCTTGTTATGTGTTCTGCCACTATCATGAAGTGCTGTCATCTCTGCAGCAGCCTTTCAAGCTGTTGTAGTCTGCTATTAGATTGCCACTAGTCTGTCTTTTCACCAACTGTTGAAGCATAGCTCCCTCAACCTACCCTTAGAGGTGATCTGTGAAAATCTTGGCAGCCTCTGCTAGGCCCCTAAATTGTTCATGGACTGAGAGGCTCCAAACTGGATGCAGTCATGATCACAGAATCATAGATCATAGAATAGTTTGGGTTGAAAGAGACCTTTAAAGATTTTCTAGTTCTAACACCCTCACCGAAGGCACAGATATATATCTTCCACTAGATTAGGTTGCTCAAAGCCCCATCCTACCTAACCTTGAATACTTGCAGGGATGGGGCATCCACAATTTCTCTGAGCAACTTGCTTTCCATTCTTTCATCTTCTCCTTTTGCTCTTTTTTTTTTTTTTTTTTTTTTTTTTTTTTAAAACAAACAAACAAACACCTTTGTTACTCACTTCTGGAGTTGAATTCATGAGTTCTCTCTCTCCCTCTCCCTCTCCCCTCTTTCATAGAATCATAGAGTCATATAATATCTCAAGTTGGAAGGGACCCATAAGGATCATCGAGTCCAATTCCTGGCACCACACAGGTCTACCCAAAATTTTAGACCATGTGCACAGTCCAATCACTTCTTAAATTCAGACAGGCTCAGTGCAATGACTACATCCCTGGGAAACCTGTTCCAGTGTGTGACCACCCTCTTGGTGAAGAACCTGTTCCTGATGTCTAGCCTAAACTTCCTCTGCCTCAGCTTGACAAAAATTCCCATGGGTCCTATCACTGGTGATTAAGGAGAATAGGTCAGCACCTGCACCTCCACTCCCCCTCAAGAGGAAGTTGTAGACTGCGATGAGGTCTCCCCTCAGCCTCCTCTTCTCCAGGCTGAACAGGCCAAGTGACCTCAGCCGCTCCTCGTATGTCTTCCCCTCTAGGCCCTTCACCATCTTCATCACCCTCCTCTGGACATTCTCCAACAGTTTTACATCCTTTTTGTACTGTGGTGCCCAGAACTGCACACAGTACTCGAGGTGAGGCCACACCAGCGCAGAGCAAAGTGGGACTTCCTTGGGTCGACTAGCGATGCCGTGCTTGATGCACCCCAGAGTATGGTTGGCCCTCCTGGCTGCCAGGGCACACTCCTGGCTCTTTCTTGGTGCGTGTCCTTTTACACATAGTTCCTAATGCTATGTCCTTTGCTCTCCTCATTAATAATAACACTTACAATTCTACAGTACAATTCTCTGACCTGTACTCTACTTGCTAGTTTTGTTTTGCAATTCATGTACAGAGGAGAGCATCAGACTGGTATTAATCCAGGTCATTTGTAATTCCTTTGTTGCTGATATACTCCTGTATGACCATCACCTGTTTTCCAACACCAAGATCTATTGCTGTGCTCTGTACATTGATTTTTTTTTTTTTTTTTTTGTGATTTTCAGCTCATAAGGAGTGATTTCTTCACATCTTTTGTGAGATTTGATGAATTCTTCTCCTCCCAGTCTCTCTGGTCTCAACAAAATTGTTCCATCTTTCACTTTCTTCCCTACCAGCTCTTAGCATTTCTTTACCACTCTTTAGAGTAATGTATGGCATAGCTAGCTATCTGATTTTTTGTTTCCAGAATCTACATAGAAAATCCAAGATTTTTCCAAAAATCTGGTGACTGGGTTTTCCTTGCCTTGGCTACTACCCTCTGGGTCAGATGAAACTCTGAATCTGAATCCACTGGGGAGGGAGAACAGTGGAGGATTATGATCAGTTGAGAGAGTTTCCAGAGTGAGAAAAAGGGAGAACAAGGAAAGGAAAGAAATGAAAAAGAAATAAAAAAAGAAAAAAGAAAAAAGAAAAAAGAAAAAAAAAAAGAAAAAAAAAAGGTACCATCTTACTAGAATCCTAGGAAACAGAAAATGAAACAAGAGAAAGTATTAACTGACTTCTAAGATAATAAAAGAAAAAAAAAAAATGCAACCAAGCCCCAGAGATCATTGATATAGTTTTCTTTATAATTCAGACAGTGCAACATACAAGTGGTGTGAGTCAGGAAACTAATGGGAGACCATGAACAATATTTAATGAGACAGAGCAAAGTGAGACACTTCTTTGAATATATATATATATGTTATTTTAACTTATATATATATATATATATGTTATTTTAACTTGGTTTTCCTTTCATATCTGAGTTTTCATTTAAAAATTGTTCTCTTCTAGTTTGTATTCTAATAAAAACTTCCTTTGGATATTCAAAATCTTTTGGAAGCTTTTGGTGGAAAGTATGCAGCCAAATGGACTGAAATTTCTGAGAGACCCAGCATCCTGCCTAAATGCCTTAACAAAGTCCTGGCCTTGCAAAACGGTCAGCATCCACTTCCTCCAATGATGTTCTCAGAATGAAAGCTGCTGGTGCAAATACTTGGTGGAGGCTTACTTCCTTACAAATTTGTTTCATTCTTCAGTCAGTACTAACATTTTTCTTTCTAAAATAATTCTACTTCTCCAAGTTAACTGATTTCCATATCTAAAACCAGCTCCAAATCCTGTATCCAGGAGGACTAGCTCATGTGGAAATATCCATGGTGCAGATTTCTCACATTAGTTGAAATCAGTCTTGTTTCCTCTTCCCCTTCTCTCTAACATTGTAATTTTGTTCCTTTTGATCCTACCAAAGGCAGGCTATCCTCACTTAGAGTCCACTTCAAAACAGTAATGCAGGGTCATTTTGTTGAGCTTTAACTTTGATTATATCATTAATATTTATACATCCCTTCAACAGCTATACCTTTCATCTGAAATCAAGTTTATGCAACTTTTCTTGCTCATAGCCTTTCATCTCTTATTTACTGTTCAGACTGAAACCTACATCCAGTTAAACCTTGCTACAACTCCATATTGTCCACTTTAAACATTTTTGAACAAACATATTTATAATTTCTCCTGGCCTGTCCTGCATGTTTAAGGGAATATTCCCATAAACATCTACAGTGCTGTAGAAATTATCGTTCCACAAAACGTCACAAAACAACCTCTTCCCTCTAATGCTTACAAGAAGCTTCACAAGTGCTAGGCTTCTGGTACACTGAACCCCCTGATCAAATTGTTGTTCAGCAACAATTCTACTTTTCTTTATGTCCTCAGTTTGCCTCCCTCTGCCATAATATATATATTTATATATATACATATATATTTATGCAAGGACTTCTTTCAATTTGTATTTGCACAGCACCTTGCACAAGGAAATCTTAACTATGATAAGGTTTTCTAAATATTAGGGATATTTATCTGATATCTCACATCAGTGCCTGGTAAAATTATTGAGAAGATTATCCTTCAAGTTATTGAAGCACACCTGGGGGACAATGCAGTCATTGGTTCCAGCCAACATGGGTTCACAAGGGGTAGGTCCTGTAGAACAAATTTGATTTCCTTTTATGATAAGATCACCCATCTAGTTGATCAAGGGAAACCAGTTGATCTAATCTTTTTGGATTTCAGTAAAGCTTTTGACACACTTTCCCATAGGATCCTACTGGACAAAATGTCCAGCATACAGCTGGACAAAAACATCATACGATGGGTGAATAACTGGCTGACGGGTGGGGTTCAAAGGGTTATGGTAAATGGGCTGCATCAGTCTGATGGCTGGTAACCACTGGGGATCCCCCAAGGCTCCACTTCAGGCCCAGTTCCCTTTGATGTTTTTATAAACAATTTGGATGTAGGTCTAGACGGTGTTTTGAGCAAATTTGCCGACGACACCAAACTTGGAAGTGTTGTGGACTCTGTTGAGGGTGGAAAGGCCTTGCAGAGATATCTGGACAGATTGGAGAGCTGGCAATCACCAACCACATGAAGTTTAACAAAAGCAAGTGCTGGGTCGTGCACCTGGGAAGGTGCAACCCTGGCTATATGTACAGACTGGGCAATGAGACGCTGGAGAGCAGCCCTGCAGAGAGGGGTCTGGGGGTTGTGGTTGATAGCAAGCTGAATGAGCCAGCAGTGTGCCCTGGCAGCCAGGAGGGCCAAACATATCCTAGGATTCACCAAGCATGGCATCACTATTCGGTCAGTTGATTGTCCCGCTTTGCTCTGTGCTGGTGCAGCCTCACCTCGAGTACTGTGTGCTGTTCTGGGCACCACAATACAAGAAGGATGTAAAACTGTTGGAGAATGTCCAGAGGAGGTCGACAAAGATAGTAAAGGGCCTAGAGGGGAAGACATATGAGGAGCGGCTGAGGTCACTTGGCCTGTTCAGCCTGGAAAAGAGGAGGCTGAAGGGAGACCTCATCATGGTCAACAGCTTCCTCATGATGGGAAGTGGAGGAGAAGGTGCCGATCTATTCTCCTTAATCACCAGTGATAGGACCCAAGGGAATGATGTCAAGCTGCAACAGGGGAGGTTCAGGCTGGACATCAGGAACAGGTTCTTCACTTGTCATGCACTGGAACAGGCTCCCCCGGGATGTAGTCACAGCACCAAACCTGTCAGAGTTTGAGACGTGTTTGGACTGTGCTCTTAGTCATGTGGTCTAAAAATCTGGGTAGACCTGTGTGGTGCCAGGAGTTGGACTTGATGATCCTTATGGATCCCTTCCAGGTTGGGATATTCTACGATTTTTTTTTTTTTTTTTTTTTTTTTCTTAATGAAGCACTTAGTTATTTGAGTATCTCCAAAACTCAGATGAACAAAATTTTCTCTGGCACTTTGAAAATTCACGATAAATATAATTTTTATGCTGATTCAGTGGGATTAAACAGTGCTTTATTACTCAGTAAGAATAACCATACATATTACCCCATTCTTGTAGGTTAAGAAGGATGAACCTGCATTTTAGACTGAATTTTGCAACTGTGTCTACTGGAAATGGCAAGCTATTTACAGTAATTCAGTAGCATTCTTACCAGATAACTCAGCAGTGACAAGATTGGATGATGTCATATTTTAAGTTACAAGGAGACAGAATGACCTAAGAAAAAATCGATTTCCCCCTATCAGCTGTAGTGTTTTGACTTCATATACTTAGACTGCTGTATGATTGTTTTGTTTATGTAAGCTTTTAATTTTTATAAAGAAAAATAGCAGTATTATTACAGTTCAGAAGTACATGACCTTTGCATTGAATTAATTGAGTATATTTGAGTTAAATTGAGTATAGTTAAAGCTGAATTAAATATAAAAACACAGATGAGTGGTACAGAATTGTAACAAGAAATTGAGGAAAATATTAAAATTATATTGTTATTTTTTAAATCTGTATCATGAAAAAAATCAATTCTTTATAGGTACTAATGAATAGAGTATACATATGCTCTTATTGCCTTCATCTTCAGTAGAGGATATTTAACCAAACCCATTATTTTCCCTTTCAGTTTATTTATATAATCTGCAGACATATACATAAGCAAACAAACTTTCTTGTCAAGTTTATATAACATGAGATGAAAAAAGCTGTCACTTAATTTCATTAAGTTCAGATCCACCTCATAGGGCTGAGACATGAATTTACAGTGATTGATTTCAGCAGAAGGAACATTACACAGTAGCCTAGAGAGCCAGTGCACTTTTTAAAAAATGAATTTATTTCCATAAATGTAATGCTGAACAACTGATTTCATTAACAATTATGGATTTTTACATTTAGGATCTCTATTTGCATATTTTCTGAAAGCTCAAGTATTATTTTTTGAAGTTCCATTTCAGGCAATTTTTACAGAGTGACAGATACAGATTTTCATTAGGGTTGCAACACACTTGCTTAGGATTTGAATTTTAGGGGACAAGCCCCACTAGAAAATATTTTAAATTACTATTGGGATTTAAATCCACAAGAAGAAATATGTATATTCAAGGTTATGATACCCTGAAGTTTAGTTATTTGATAATGATGATATTATTATTATTATTATTATTATTATTATTATTATTATTATTATTATTATTATTATTATTATTATTATTAAGGTAAAGCTTGAAAAAAAATCCAAAGTCAATAAATAAGTAACTTGCATAGAGTAAGATAATCAGAAAATATTTCATCTTGCTTTGATATGACTGCCTGCTTTCAGGGTGGAAAAAATCATTTTAGTAGAATAAAGAAGTAAAAAAATCACATGAAATTATAGAAAGATTATGCTATGTTCTACTCTCTAAACTTGTAAATCCCTGTTTTTCACTCAGTGATTTGACTTTTTTTCCTGGCCACATTCATATATTCTCATTAGTCTTATGATCCAGGTTCATAGATCTGTCTCAGGGGAGACCTCCACTCAGGTTTTGACTCTGACCTCTGTTTTTAAATGGGGAAATGAACATAATTGATAACTATGCTTGGCTCCCTTTGAAGCTCTTGAATGTAGAACACAGTGGGGGAAAGAAAAAAAAAGTAAAAAAAGACAAAGTAAAAAAAAGTGGTTTGTATGTTTATGGGGGAAATGAGGAAGAAGACTACAAAAGGACAAAGGAAGAGGAAAAGAAGCTGGAAGATAAAAGAAAAAAAAAAAAAAAAAGAAGAAGAAGAAGAAGAAAATCACGAGGGAACAGCAGCTCAAGATAAAATGCAATATAGTATCAGATTGCAAAAACAGACAGGAGCATAAGGAGAAAATTCCAAAAGGCACTTCCTCCAGAGATCTTGTGTCACAGATGTTACCACTGTTGAAGAAGAATAGGATTTAAACATCCATCAGAAGCCTGCTGTTGTCCTGGTGGGAAAATGAATAGTTCAACATATTGCTCATCTAAACCAAAGTAACCCAGTAAAGGCTTAGAAGGCTGGGAAACCTGGGACTTTCCTCTGTTTTCTTGCTCAACCAGTTGTCTGCCTTTCTCCTTCTTTAGCTCTCTGTCTTTATCTCTATAAATATATGCAATATGTATATTTATGTACAATATGTATATACTTTATAGTGGTATGTGTGCATGTATATGTATATAGGTATAAGGCAAATCTTATTTAGAATCTGGCTGAGGTCCCAAGTGAGACTGCATGCAATAATTTCATGCCTGTGTGCATTCATGCACACATTGTTTTTTATACCAAATACAAAGGATAGGTCAATGCTAATATATTGGTGATGTCTATCAGAATTTTAAACATTTCCAGAAACAAAAAATAAGTAACCTTTAAAGGTTTGGAATTAGATTTGGATTCATACCCAGTATCTACCTGTATTTTCATACCTGTATTGAAACAAATATAGCTATTGAGTATTGTTTTTAAAATGGGCTTGTATGTGGAATCATTTTTGCACTTTTTCTGGTGGGAAACAAAAGGATTAGATGGACTTTAGACAAAATTTCTTGAAAACTCAATGGATCTTTCATCTTCATCCCAGGAAATCTCTAGCCTAGGAAGGTCTGAGAAGTGTAAGGCTCTTTCTCCTTGTAAAATAGTCCTTGTAAATCAATCTTCTGAACACAGTATGAAAAAAAGTCAAAGCCCTGTTCTCAGTTTAACTTTACTGCTATTGGATTCTGTTGAAGTACATTAAAATCATCAGATTTAAAGCCAAGCCTTAATGTCTATGTTGCCTGTCACTTGAAAGAGCTGCTTATAAACTGAAGATAGCTCATGCAGAAAATACTCTCTTTCCATTAGTGTTTACTTGTACAATCAAATTAATGGATTTTCTTAACTTTGTTTCTGGATTTGCAGAGCTGGTAAAACAACAATATTCATCTCATTCTTCTTCTTCTCTCTCTCTCTCTTTTTTTTTTTTTTTTTTTAATAATATCATAAAACTATTATATGGGTTGCTAATGAGGTTCTAGGCTTTTGAATTTTGATACTTGGCTGAGGACAAATTTATCAGAGTGGAGCTGTGGTACAGCCAGTTAGAGTCTGTTGAGGTGTAGGAATCTATAGGTAGTATGCTTAACTAAAAGCAATAAAAAGTACTGCTGTTCTTAAAGCATGCTAAAAGTTGTCTATGCTGGCTGGACAAAAGCTGATCATTTGTGTAGTTGCTGTCATTACTCCAGTGTAGTGCAAAGAAGGTTCTGTAACATAACACAGAAAGGCACAAAAGAGAGCCTGTTTCCCTTTTTATAATTTTCTTTCATTTTTCCCTCAAAAACTCTGAGCATTGCCCAGACTCATAGTTTTCCAGAGACCCATAAACTAAATGCTATTTTATGAGAAGTTCTGACAAGAACCTCATGCAGTTCAGCAAAGTCCTGGCTTTGGGGAGGAATAACCTCATACGGCACTACATGGGATTTTTGCAAAGTTGCAAAGCAACAGCATCCTGAGCTGCAAGAGAAAGAACATTGCCAGTAGGTCAAGAGAAGTGATCTTTCCCCACTAATCAGTGCTGGTGAAACACATTTGGAGTGCTGAGTCCAGATCTGGACTCACCAGTACAAGAGAGACACAGACATTGGAACATGTCCTCCAAAGGACCACAGATATGGCTATGAAGAGACATATATGATGAGATAATGAGACAGCTGAGACTGTTCAGCCTGGAGAAGAGAAAGCTCAAAGAGATCTAAGTAATATGTATAAATACGTGATGGAGGGGAGTAAAGAAAATGGAGATGGGAGTTTGAACTAGACTATCTCCAAAGGTCCCTTCCCACCTGAACCACTCTGTGATCCTGTGATACTATGAAATAGATGATCAGACATCAGAAAATCCTACTGGGACTCTACCCTGCACCCCTCCTGTGGCATGGCAGTGCCATTACTGCAAATACCGAACCTTTGTCTTGGTTCCAGCTATGGACAGGGCACTCCATTGAATAGTGTGGCTACCAGGGATTTACAGAGGCTGATTAAATGCATAACAGCCTAACAAGAGGGTGAGTATCTAATAAAAATATTTCATTTATACCTTAGTTGTATCAGAAGCCAGCTGGCTGGGGTGACAGGAACCAGTCATGCTTAGAATATAATAATTGCTGTGAAGTTAGAGGTAATCCCCCCAGCAGGCAGGTGTTGTGAGCCATGTTGGTCCTGCAACTATGCAGCCCTTAACATTTTCTACATTGGTGGGTGAACAGATCTATAGACATGGAGATGTACAGGTCTATTCCTCTACAGATATACAAAACTGAATAATGCTGTGTATGATGATTTATATATTTATTATCTTAAACCACTTTCTCTCTTTAATTAAGGCAGAGTAATTTTAAGAAAGTGTAACAACAATTTGAGATGAGGTGTCTTCTAACACTCCTCTATTATACTTTTGTAAAGAAACTACCCAAGACTTTGGAACTGGGATAACTAAAAGTGACTTTTCTCCTGTCCTTATTTAGGTAGCTGGAAGGAGATTACAGTATATAGTGTAAATTTAATGTCACCCTGGCAGGAGGTGGCAGGTTAGGAATCCTGTCAGTCACTGATTTACTGTTTAACAGTAGGGAAAAGCTTTAGAACAAACCCCACAGGAGCATTATAAGCACTTCTTTATTGTCAAGATGTCAGAACACAACAGAGGGTAGCCACTAAGCTTAAAAGTGATTTATGAAAAAAAGACCACCTGGAGATTATCTTATTTTTATCATTTTAAAAGGACATAAAAAGATCATTTTTGTTATATTTTTTTCCTGGTCAGTACACAAATTCACAGAGGAGCAATTTACTCATAAAAAGGCCATTGATGTTTTGAAATTGTTCTAATTTCTAATGTTGCATGTCATTTATAGCTGTTACTTAGAATGACCTGTAGTACATTTTACTAAGTTACTCTCTCCCTTTTCTCACCAAATTTTAAATTTACACATTCAAACACCTGAATTTTCCCCAAGCTGCAGGAAATACTCAGAATCTGTTAAATATTTTAGTGTCGAGAGAAATAGAGACCTGAACGGGAGAGTGTTGTTAAAGACTGTGGCATTTTGTACTAATTTTCCATCATTAGTTATGGTTCCAGAAAACTATATTTTAAGACATTCTAAAATCCTAATACCAATCATATGAAATAATAGAACTTGCTATAAAGAGCCAACAATAAAAATAACCTTTGTAAAGAATAAAAACTTGTTGTAGAAGTTATAAATTGAAAACTTCAGTGTGACTGGATTAATAAAAAAATTCCTCAGAATCCCAACAAGCTATGTTTAATGTCAAGGTCAGGACTCAAGCATAAAAGCAACATAAAACAAAGCAGTGTATTATTTTTAGCAATAATAGTACCTAGTCCAAAGTTGCACTTAGAGCTGGTGTAAGGTTTTTCTTGTTTGTTTTGTTTTATTTTGTTTTGTTTTTCCCTGGTATTATTACCTGGAAAATGAAGCTTGGTTTTGTAGCTACACTGTGTACCATTTAGTGCATGGAACTGATTTAGACTAAATGAGAAAATAATCTTCAAATGTGTGCCATGTCTGACAGAAAACTATTTTCAGAATCTAAAATATTCAGGGTGAACCAAACACTGTTTATGATTTCCAAGGAAAAATGTCTTTGGATTGTATATGAAATAAAACAAGGCCTGGCTCAAGCTTCTCAGCACTATAGACAAAACATAATTTTCCAAAGCCAGAGAGGAGAGAGGAGAGAGAGCCTGCTTGGAGCCTGTTCACAAATGGAGAGACAAAATTTCAGGATAGGAGCTGGATCCCAGGATGCTGTGTGTGAAAGATTCTGGAGGACAAGTCACTGAGAGGATAGACGAGATGGAGATCCAGCTACTGCTTTTTCTAATGGGGCAGCATTCCTCCTGTTCCCAAAAGACAGTCTCAGAAATTGAGTTTTCTAGGACTAAGGCATAGACAAAATGAGTTAAGCTCCTGACAGTCAACTGCTGCCTACAGAGTAGTGGAAGAAAAATAAAATTATATATATACATATATATATATATATATATATATGTTAATTGAGGATATATTATCATACTTTCATTAGCAAGTGGACAGAATGATTATTGTCTTTATTATTATTATTATTATTATTTCTTCTGAAGTTAGAGGGAACTATTGGACTACTTCACCTCAGATGCATGTGAATAGGACCCCTCCAAAATACCAGAAATCAGGAGATTTTTTTTTCAGACATTTTCTTCTCAGAAGTGAAGATATTCCTGGATATTCCAGGAATATGAATAATTTTTTATATCCATACTGAAACTGAAACATTGCTACAGAACTTTTTAAGTTTGTCAGGCCAAATTAGGTTTTAGGAAATCTGTGTTATTCTGTGGTGAAGTCACTGGAAATCTATGCAGGGAAGGATGGCAGAGGCTGCTGGCTGCTGACTGCCCTGCTCCATCCAGGGGATGCTCTAATGGGAAACCATTCAGGCAGAGAGAGTCAAGTTCCTATGCTCCCTGCAGCAAAGCAGCTGCACAAGGAGCTGGGCTTTTGTATGGCAATAAAAAGACGTGGGACTGCTTTAATACTCACTGCCAAAGAACCTTGTAAGGATCTGTTATATGCTAGTCTGAGCTATTCCTTTTAATGCTGAGCTGGCTTTAAAAATGACATGAACTAAATCCCTTCCTTTGGATTTTATTACTTCATGCCACTCTGTCTGGAATTTTTTTTTTTTTTTTTTTTTTTTTTCTGTAATTAATATGAAGGATCTTAAAAGTTTATGAAATTAAGACATTGTGAATATTTTCTAGTGCATGAAGCAATCAGCACAAACCAGACCAGCTGATCTGCAGCTCTGTTGCTCCCACAGGATGAGGAAACACTAGGTGGAAAATATCACACCTGTAGTGATTTTCCATTTTGTCAAATTAGTCTATAGATACAAATGGCTTACAGCAACTCTCAGTTAAGATTTAAGTTGTCCTTAATATTATGTAAAGTTCTGACCTCTTTATTTGTTACCTGATAATCAAACTATAGATTTTTTTTTTTTTTAACTAACCAGTAAAAACTTTTAACATGTCACTTGATTTGTTTGCTGATTTATTTTTTTGAATGATAAGTTAATTATTCTGTAAAGAATCTCTATAGAAAGAAATGCACAAATAAATCTTGGCAATCATAATAAATTTTCTGCTCTAGCAGGGAGATTAGACTAGATGATATTTCAAAGTCTCTTCTAAGCCCTAAACATTCTGTGATTCTGTAATTTAGTCCATAGTTTTATACCACAGAAAAAATTTAAAGAGAAAAAAACAAACATGATTTCTCCTAGTTATGACTCTAGAGAAATTTTCATCTAGTTATCTGATGTTTTATAGTGAGTTTAACAATGTGAGCTTGTATAAAGATATTTTTCATTAAAATTTAGATTTGTTCTCTATAACATTTTGAAATTTAGTCTTTTTTCCTCATCCAGAGGTTTCATTATGATCAAATTATATTCTTATCTTTAATTTTCCTTATTTATATGTAAGCAAAAGAGATTGGACTCTTTGAGTGTTTTAGAGTGTACTATTTTACAATCTTAATACCATTTTTATTGATTTTACATATTTCTTTTTAAGAAGAAAGTTTCACAGAAGTAAGTTAAATAGCTTGTTGAAGGGTATAAGCAACTATTCCATAAACCATAGGTGCTATCTTAGAGACACTAGTAATTATATATTGACTAAATCTAATACACAAATATAAGTTTGACTCCCACACCATGATAACATTTTTGTCCTTCTAGAAGACTGAAAAATTTTAATTGCTTCTATTTTCTCTCTTATTTCAGGCCAAGAACTAAGAAAGTATTTTTAAGAAACTGTAATTAAGAAAATATGTATAGATTTTGTGTAAAGAAGTTGTTACACATAAGTTCTGTAAATATACTTTCTTAATGTTTTGTAAGCTATTCATAAAGAATTGATAATGTTACTTATTTTGCTAAATACAAGTATATCTTCTTCAATGTCGTAATTTTATTTGTATTGTAGTTCTGTTGTAAGAGCACTTTACTGGCTTTTAAGATATCTATAAAACAACATAATACATGTGAAATTAAAATTGAACATTAAAGGAATCAGTTGTCTTACTTTTCTCTGAGAAAAGGCAAAGTCACCAGCGTAACTAAAAACTAATCTGTTCAACCACTCATACTTATCATCAAGCTTATTAGTCAAATGATAGACATATTTAAGAACATTGTTTTCACGTTTTTAATAAAGGAAATGAGTAAGGATGTTAGGTTGAAGAAGAGAAAAATTGAGAGAAAAATGAGGCATACAGCACCGATAACACTAAAAAGGATGAAGTAGCTCTCTGTCACAGCTTATGTAGATGTTCCAAAGTGGTACTGGAGGCTGCAGAGGACTTGTTCAGTCTTATTGTATCCTCAGGATTTACTTACATAGAGTCATAAAATGGTTTGGGTTGGAAGGGACCTTAAAGTTCATTGAGTTCCTACCCCTGTGCCATGAACAGGGATGTCACCCATGCCACCCATCAGGTTGCCTAGGGCCCCATCCAACATGAGTTTGAACATGTCCAGGTATGAGGCATCCACGAGTTCACTGAGCAAAATGTTCCAGTGTCTTACCACCTTCTCAATAAAGAATTTCCTCCTAAGATCTAATCTAAATCTCCCCTCTTTTAGTTTTAAACCATTGGCCTTTCTCCTATCACTGCTCGCCCATGTAAAGAAGTCACTCACCGTCTTTTTTATAAGCCCCCTTTAAGTATTGAAAGGCTGCAATGAGGTGTCCCCAGGGCCTTCTCCAGGCTGAACATCCCCTGCTCCCTCAGCCCTTCTTCATGGGAGAGGTACTTCAATCCTCTGATTATCCTCGTGGCCCTCCTCTGGATCCACTCTAACAGATCCACACCCTTCGTGTACTGGGGGCCTCAGACCTTGATGCAGCACTCCAGATGGGGCCTCACAAAGGTGAGAGGCGGAAAATCCCTTCCCTTGACCTGCTGGCCACCCCTCTGTTGATGCAGCCCAGGATGCTGATGGTCTTTTGGTCTGCAAGCACGCACTTCTGGCTTATGTCAAGCTTTTTGTCTACCAGAACCCTCAAGTCTTCTGCAGGGCTGCTCTCAGTGAGTTTTTCATGCAGACTGTACTCATGTCTAGGATTGCCCCAACCCAGGTGCAGCACCTTACATTTAGGCTTGCTGAACCTCTTTGGGTTCATGTGGGCCCACTTTTCTAGCTTGTCCAAGATCCTTTAGATGGCATCCCTTCCTTCTGATACATGAACTGCATGACTCAGCTTAGTGTGACCTGCAAACTTGCACAGCAATGAAACAGCACCAGTCACAAGAGAGAACCCTGAGGGACACCTCTCATCACCTTGTCAGATAGCTAAGTGGAAGTTAAAACAGTTAGCTATAACAGTTCTGTATACATTTCTCTATGCTATTCACACAAGAATCTATTTTATTCTATAGGATCAAATTCAGCATTTTCTTAAATTTCTTTCAATTTTGGATCAGATCCAATGCAGATAAAAGAACAGGAATCAATTGATATGCATTGAACTCTACGTAGCAAGACACATTAACACAGACATAACACAGACATTGGGGATTAGAAAAACTCAAATTTAAATCCAACTACCCATCTCACTGTGCTGTTTCTGTGCATTCTCTGAAACCAAGGTGTGTTCTGTGGTAGTCCTATGTCTCCTCTGTCTACTGGCTCAGAGTAGCCAACTAACTGGCAATCGAGAAAAATCTTTTTTTTTTTTTTTTTTTTTTTTTTTTTTTTTTTTCTCCAGAGTCAAAAACATTTATCCAGGAGAGGTAGGAATAAAGGGTTAGCAATAATTCAAATGCTGCTCCTGGTCTTTGAAATGTGCTTCAGTTCTTTGCATCTGCTGCTGATGCCTGCTGAGAGTTTTCATATTAAGGTGAAAGAAGAAAGAGAAGGGACATAAAGCAGCTCTAGGGAAAGCAGAGAAGGAAGAGAAGAACAGGGAAAGGGAGTAAGATTGATGGGGAGAACAAGACTGAACATTTTATTTGATTTATCACAGAAAACAACTTGTGATGGTTTGTTATGGGATGAGGCACTTGCTCCCTCTTCATTCTATCAGATATATAAAATCAACCTAGTCTATGCAGACTACTATGAGTTTAACAGGGAAATGTTTCTCATTACAGATAACTTTTTCAGAATTCCTCATTAATACTAAGGCATCTAGTAAGCTTTAGGATCATCTTGTAGATATTTAGACCAATAAAAGAGGAAAAAAGAGCATTCTTGCAGAAATGCTGAAGTATATAGATAATTGCAGCCACTCACAACCCTGCAGCTGTATTTACCGGCTATCTATTTAAATAAATGCATCATTGTAGACTAGGGTTCTGGCCAGTTGAGACATATTTCATTTTGGCAGCTAAATAATTCCAGGTGCATCTCATTTTTTAGATGGAAGCCATTTGAGATTGCAGGTAATGTTAGCAAGTGCCAATAAATAAGTCTTTATTTTACATATGGAGAAGTGGAACACTGAGGAAAAAAGGTTTTGCCTAAAATGCACAGTACATCCTTAGCACTACTAAGCTTTAAATCATTATATAAATCATATCAATCTATTAACATGGGATCAATTTCTCTGCTTTACCTGATCGGTGAATCTGATCTGTAAGTATCATGTTGTATTGCAGTTCCCAGGGTATGATTCTAAATAAGAATAAAAGACTATTGTGATAGCTTCTAGTTTAAATAAACACATAAATAAATAAAGATGAAGGTAATGTTCTAGATTTATGACAAAAGACAAGTGCTAGAAAAGATGGACAGCTGTGATCACTGATGGCATGAGGGAGGAGCATAAGTCGTAAAACAAAAATTGCCACGTGGTAATCAGTAATCTCAGTGAACTACTTCTGTAGCCATTCTGGAAGTCGTCATCCTTTATACACTTAGTATATTACATTCTTCAACATATGTTACAGAATTTTAGGGGAAATACCTCTCAGTATTTTGCCTTGCCAATATCTTTTCTTGAATATTTTTAGTTGGGAGAGAAAGATCATGTAAAACATATTGTTCTGAGATCATTAAATGTTTTAAAACCACACAGGGAGATAATAAATAAATAAATATTTAAACAAATCTCAGATTAAAGTTATGGGGCCTATTTAACAGCATGTTCCATAATAAAATACTAAATCAATATAATTTTGTTTAATCTTCCTTTTTTTTTTTTTTTTTTTTTTTTTCTTCTCTTCCCTCTTGATTCTCTCTATCATGCAATAACCTGGTTATTTTGAATGAAAAGTAAAACAGAGGAACAGACTGTGTAAGTGTACATCTCAACTTGAATGACTTGGTAAACAAATCTTATTTATAGATATGCTTTATCCAAACGTTTCAAAATCAAAAGAAAGTAACATTTTAAATATTTGAGCTGGGGTGTAAGAGGTATGTAGGAAATATGAAGGCTAGCTTGTGCTAAAAGGGATTGGTGGTGATTACGCTCTTAGAATGCAAATCTCTTATGCAGATCTGAAAATACCATTTTGACATGCTACAACATTGGAATCATATCTTTTCATTCTTCTAATATTTCTAAAACTGTAGAATAGCATATAGTTTTTAGGGGAAAAAAAAGTTGAAACAATATGGTGCAAATCACATTAATCAGTCCAATTGTTCTTCAGAGGAACTGAAGGTTCCTTTTGGGTGTTATGTTTCTTTTCTCACATTGCTGAGATTGTCTGGCTTTGAACAGGTGGAGTGAATAAAATGATGGTGTGAAAAAATGACAGGCATTAAGGGGGAGTCTAATGGAATGTGTAAAAAATATTACTAGTCTGTGAACTCTTAACTCAGCAATGCTCTTTCAGAATAGTGTGGTTGGCAAACTATTTAGAAAGCTTTTCTCTTATAGGAAGCCAGTGTAATCCAGATATTCATACTATACTTTCCAAATTTGTTGTTATTCTATTACAGTAATTCTTAGAAATATTCTCTACCATTTACTTTCTCCTTCACCTACTTCCTGACTTTGGTGCTGCTGTGGCCATGCATTCTTTGCCAGCAATTTTGTTTTGGAGAATACCCTTCAGGCTACTTCAGGCTCTCACTGTGCTTCCCAGTTCCCCTACCTCACAGATAAGTGATGTGGTGTTGTGGCTCTCGCTGGGCAGACTCCCACCTTTATTGTGAGTCAGAGGCTAACAGTTCTTGATAAGTTCAGGATTCAGACAAACGGCTCTTTGGTACAACAGGTAGTTGCTGCTGAGCACAGGGGAGGCTATGCCATCCAGTCTCTCAGGGAGGAGAACAGTTGCTTCCCTCCATTCTGGCAGCATTGACTGATTTCAGATCTCAGTGGGAGGTATAAGGCAAGAATTCCTTTTGGTATGCATAGGTACTTCTTTACTTGGCTTCTGATAAAACCTGCAAGATGGACTTTTTCCTCCATACTTACTGCACTCAAGTGGACATACAGTCATCTTTAGGGAAAAAAAAAAATAGGGGGTATAAGTAGCATACTGATACCTACTGCTGATACAGAGCGGCAGTGAGACCCAAAGACATGGCATATAGCAGCAACCTGAAAAGTAAAGTAAGAATTGTACAGAATACGGATCAGGAAAGAAATGTGCACCACCCCTACTGCTAGATTAAAGGTGTAGCAACAGTAATAAGAATAATCAGTTAAATACAGTGGTGTGGTGGTTTTACTCGGGTGGGCGGCTGAGCTCCACCAAAACCGCTCTCTCACTCCCCCTCCTCAAAGAGGAACAGGGAGAAAATACGATGAAAGGGGCTCAAGTGTTGAGATAAGGATGAGGAGATTGTGCAGTAATTATCGTGATGGCCAAAACAGACTGAGCATAGGGAGATAGTAAGATTTATTGCCTATTACTATCAAGCTAGAGAAGTGAGAAAAAAAGGAAAGAAACTAAAAGCACCTTCCCCCCCATCCACTCTCTTCCACCGCCTCCCCCTGAGAGGCACAGGGGAACGGGGGAA
Organism: Oxyura jamaicensis; assembly: GCF_011077185.1. Classification (NCBI taxonomy): domain Eukaryota; kingdom Metazoa; phylum Chordata; class Aves; order Anseriformes; family Anatidae; genus Oxyura; species Oxyura jamaicensis. The sequence goes on along the minus strand of NC_048895.1, from coordinate 78,448,270 downwards.
TGGGGGTTATGGTCAGTCTATAGCACTTCTCCGCCTCTCCTTCTCGGTCACTCTCATCCCCTGTGCTGTAGGGTCCCTCCCACAGGATGCAGTCCTTGCTGAACTGATCCAGCGTGGGCTTCCCACAGGCAGCAGCTCTTCAAGAACTGCTCCAGATATGGGTCTGTACCACGGGGTCCATCCCTTGGGAGCAAACTGCTCCAGCCTGGGTCCCTCACAGGCAGCAGCTCCTGCTAGGTCACCTGCTCCTCTGTGGGCTCCTCTCCATGACCTACAGGTCCGGCTCGGAATCTGCTCCGGCAGGGGTAGTCCACAGGTGACAGTCTCTCTCAGTGCAGGTCTACCTGCTCCACTGTGGTCTCCTCCATGGGCTGCAGCATGGAACCCTGCTCCACCGTGGTACTCCATGGGCTGCAGGGGGACAGCCTGCTTCACCATGGTCCTCACCACAGGCCTCAGGGGACTTCTGCTCTGGCACCTGGAGCAGCTCTCCCCTTCCTTCTTCACTGACCTTGGTCTTAAATCACTGACCCTGTCTTAAATCTGCTCTCAGAGAGGTGTAAAACAACATCACTTACTGGCTCAGCTCTGGTCAGCAGTGGGGCCCTTACCAAACATGGGGCAGCTTCTAGATCCTTCTCACAGAAGCCACCTCTATGGACGCCCTTTTACCAAACCTTGCCATGTAAACCCACTACAAGTGATTATAAAATGACCGCTAGGATTAAATCAATGCCAAGTTGGATTTCATCAGTTATGTCTCAAACGTATATATAAATAAAATATATTTAGAATGATAAAGAAGTGGATGGGAAATGAGCAAACATCAATATATGTTGATTCTGCAATTGCAATAAGAAGAGCTTCCACCAGAAAACATAAATAGTAAAGTGTCATTCCATTGTGTCCACTGTGAACTCTGTGGCTGTGGCTCAGCTGTGAACAACCAATCACCCATGGATGTTGCTATCAGCCCTAAGCTTCAGAGAAATAAGTAAATGAGTAAGAAATATACAGAAGCCTAGTAAACAAGCAAAGTTGAGAGTAGCCAGAATGGTTTCAGTGTAGTAAGTAAAATCTGTATGTACAGTTACAAAAAAGCAAAATGTCACAAATGCCAGGAGATTAAGAAAATAGATATAGCAAGTGCAAATGGAATGGGATGCACCACACCGTTTAGATAAGAACATAACTGGAAAAACAAAACAAAACAAAACAAAACAAGCAAGCAAACAAATAAAAAAACCCTCCTTAGATTACTTATGAGATTCATCAAGCTTTTTATCAAGGTTTAAGACAGGAAGTCTGAATTTGAAGAACCTGTTAACAGCAATCAGTTAGCTGAAGGTGTCTGGGTAAACATTCCTATTTATTCTCAGAAGTGTATTTTCTGCCTACTGTTTCAGGGTGAAGTGAGCTGGAGAACATTTATGACTACACTATATAAAGCATCGTTGGAAAAGACACAAGTCCCAAAACACCAAGCTATTCTTCTAATTATGAATCTTCATAGCTTAAGGAACACTATTTCTTCTCAGTACTTGCAATATCAAAGGTATCATGTTAGGATACATCCCAGTTATCCCGTTAAGGGCATTGCATTGCAGAAATTGTTACTGTAGGATCTGAATGGCTAAATTTCTCAACTGTCTTATTTTTCACATGTAGTTTTCATCACCAACAATTGTTTTCAAGCACACTAAGTAGCAATCTGTTTCACTCATACCTACACCTCAAGAGGATAATAGCAAGGCTGAACCTGGCATTTCTCTAAGCTTTGTAATACTCAGACTCTCTAACTTCCAATATTCAGGTATCCCTGGACAAATTCTTCCAAGAGGGCAATTTTTGTTCGTTTAATGAGGTGCATCATCTCATAATGGAAGCAGTAACAAAAATATTTGGTTATGCACAGCATATGCACAGCAAAATGGAAACAGAGGTCAGGAAAAGAAGAAATCTGCCTGTTTGTGTTTTCATTGCTCCTATCTGATGACTGAGAATTTCTGCTTACTTTGCTGCTGAATCTTCTGGTTGTCAAGGAAGACAGATACCATGCTGGAGACACTCTCTAGTATACAGGAAGAAGCTGTCCATGCCTTCTGCCATGGACACAGCAGATGAGTGACCCTTCAGATAATCTGTCTTCAGTGGTTTCTTACAAGCAGCCACCTTTTCTTAGGTGGTATTTCATGAAAATTTTGGACTTCTTTTGTGTGAACTGCAGAAAACCATGTAAAGTAACAATATGGTTGTTGGACATGAGTAAATTCTGGACAAAAATGTGGAGAAAAAAAAAAGTTCAGGCCAAAAATGCTGAGGTATACTGGATATACAGCATTTTTCTTAGTCTCAGGTGATACAGACCATTTGGCAGGCCTTGTGTGCACTCATACCTGAAGCTATGGCTTCACAAGATGGAGGTTTTGGCAACTGAACCATCTTCAGGTATTCCCATTGCCCACAGGTGTTTGACTGATGCTGTGACACCATTGCTATTTGTGCTTCTGGGATATGAACTGTCAGGGAAAGAATCCAGACCAAATAATATATTCATTTATTCTATAGTATTTTTCAAATGAGAGTGATGCCCTGGCCCAGTTCATAATGTCACTGCATAAACAGTTATGCTGGCACAAATCAAGGTGATGGCATGCTTCAGCAAAAAGGAGTATTAAGTGTGGAGATTATGAGTGGGGGGAAAAATCTCAATCCAGAATTTCTGTTAAATACTTTTTCTCAGGAAGCCATCCATGGTCCTGCTGCCATCAAAGGGGTATGATGGGACCACCAACCAGGCAGAGACAAAAGAAAATATTCTGACCAGGATAAATACTCTCTGTTATAGAGAGTGAAGTGCAGCATCTGATCTTTTGCACTCCTATTTGTTGTTGATGCTCACTGCCCTCAAGGTAATCTCAAGTAGAGACCAGACATAACAATGCTTTGGATTTAGGTGTGGGCTGAAGGGCATTTTCTTTCACATACTTATTTCCCTTCCCCAAGGTAATTGCTCTATCTAGCTGTAGTATTTCTCCTGTTACTGATCACTAATGATTATTTTCCAAAGTAGAAATTTATATTCTTATGTCTAATCCTTGACAGTCAAGCCCCTGTTGAATCTTAAACTTCTTTGTTTCTGTCAGCGTGTTTGTTATTTGTACTCATTTGCTGAAAGTAGAGCACTGAAAGCTTGGGAGAACCCACCTGACAAACTTAACTTGCTATTATTTATTTATTTATTTATTCCTAGATAGCTTAATTGGGCAAGATACAGCATTTGAAAGAAGGGAAAATTAGGGCAGCAAAATGAACAATAATGAAAAAAAAAATCTTTAAAAAGACTGTTTTGACAATTTGAAACCAATTCTGTTGATTAAAGAAACAAAATAATTCTTAGAGAATATAAAAATATATTTTTTTTCTTAATTGATTTTTCCTACACTTAAAAAAATCCCTAAGCTCATCAAGTTCTTTTCTCCTCTCTGAATACCTTAAACCACAATTAATAAAATCAATACTCATTGTTCTGAATCCAGGTTTTGGGGAATGTAATTGTGTGATCAAGATCATGAAATAAGCTTAATTTGTATCAAACTTGAAAGTATTGTCAGACAATGAGAGAAACATGGAGAATTCCTTTAAAACATTTTAAATAAATTCAGCAAGGCCATATAAACATTAATTCTCGAAAAACTATCTGAAAATAATATTTATATCCATAAAATATATTGGGGTTGGACTAGATGGTCTCTGAAGGTTCCTTCTAATCTTAACCATTCCGTGATTCAATGTGAAAAAATAATAATTTCAAAACTTGCAAAATGTTCAATAACATGTTGTCTTCTTGGTTTAGACAACGGGGAGATAGAATTTGAAGACTATATATATCATATCTATTTATTTATTTATCTATCTTTCAGGAAGGTCTGTTTTTTGTAGAATATTGGGAATAGCCGGTGATCAACAAAGTAGTCCATGTATGAAGTATGAAGCCTAATATTTCTTTAATTTTCCAGATATTTCTGAATTAATTAAAACTGTCGACAGTTTTTTGTTTGTTTGTTTGTTTGTTTGTTTTTTGACAGTAAATGTTCACAGGCTCTGGTCCTCATGAGTGCATTCAGATATCCTGATATCTGCTTCAAGGGCAACATAGAAGGACATAAGCAAACCAGGAGTTACCTGGAGCGTCCTGATAACAATTTCCTGACACATATGACTGAGGATTTGACAAAAGGGAAGTGTTCCACTAAACCTCATACTTGAAAATAGGGAACTGGTTACAGAAGTGAAATCCGGGAGCAAACTTGGCTACTGTAACCATAAGATAATGGAGTTCAGGATCCTAAAAAGGCGGAATGACAAGTATCAGAATCACAACCCTGGATTTCAGGTGGGTAGTCTTCAGCCTCTTCAGGGACCTGTTTCAAAGAATCTCATGGTTGTGGATCCTGGAAACAAAATGAATCAGATTTGATTTTCAAGTGTTGCCGAAGACAAGACAAAGAACCACCCATTTCAATGTGCAGGAATCAAAACAAGGAATCAACAGACCTGCACAGATGAATACGGACCTTTTGACATGACTCAAATATGGAAAAAGGAAGAAAACTAATGGGAGCAGGGGCCCAGGTGACCCAGGAAGAGTCTAGCAGTCTGAACATGCAGGTTAGAAAAGCCAAAAGCCTATCTGGAACTGAGTCCAACAGATGACTTCAAAGGTAGTGAGAAGGGCTCCTACAGGTATGTCAACAACAAAAGAAAATAATGGGGTAAATAATGGACCCACTGCTGAATGGGACAGGGGACCTTGTGACAAAGAACGTGGAAAAAGCTGAATGACATGTTCTCTTTGGTCTTTACTCGTAAACCTTTCTTCTGTAATCCCAAATTTCAGAGAGCAGTGGGAAAACCTGGAGCAAGGTAGGCTTTCCACCCTTGGAGGTGGGGCAGGTGAGGGAGTACTGAAACAAACTGGAATTTCACAGATACGTTGGCCCTCATGGGATGCACCCAGAAATGCCGAAGAAGCTGGCTGATGTTATTGTGAAGCCACTCTTGATTCTATTGTAAGTCTGTAGAGACTGGGAAAAGTTCCTGAAGACTGGAAGAAAGCAAATACCATTCCTATCTTCAAGAAAGGAAAGAAGGAACTACAGACTGAACATCCTTACCTTTATACCTGGGAGGACGATGGAACAAATTATTCTGAGAACCATTTCCAAGCATGTGAAAGATGAGAAGGTAAATGGGAGTAATCAGCACGGATTTATGAAGGGCAAAGCATTCTTGACCAACCTGACAACCTCCTACAATAAGTTAACTGGCTTGGTGGGTTGGATAAACAAGACACCTAGAAAATAGGGAAAAGAGTATAAACAACTGTAAAAGGTATAATTTAAATGGCTCATATGGCAGTGTGTTACCATGGAAAAATCAAGTATAGAGTCAAATCCAGGAATAGAAATCAAATTCATGGAATACTTCTCATGAGAACACTTTTTTTTTTTTTTTTTTTTTTTTTTTTTGGCCATGGTTCCTTATGATCTTCTGTAAAATATTCTGTACAGTAAGTGAAGAAAAAATCCTGCAAGCAAAAAAGCTAAATTTAAATAACGATGTCTAAAATTTCTAATTCATATGTCACAGTTCCTAAAGTTCATACAGCTGCAACTAAATTGAATCATAGAAGTTCTACCTGAGCATAACCATAAGTTCATTAAGTCTTGAATTGCAGAGGGGCATTTTATGATGGGATGTTTTTCTTATTCTGCATGAATACTGGCATCAGTTTCTCTAATATTAACACATTTATTAAAATGTCATTTGTCATTTATTTAATTTTTTTAAGGCATGTGGATATTTTTTCTACTGCATCTAATTTAAAGATGTTTACTTCTAACATTCATTAACAAATGTCTTAGTTACTAATGGTCTGGAAAGTGCTTCATCATCTTCGTGTTCTACAGGAATGTCAGCCAGCTTCTCTTTACACACACAATAGAAACATTTATGAGAATCGTCCTATCTCTGAATAATTTTTTCATTTGTTTGTTTAATTTAATTTTATAGCTCTTTGTATTGTTGCTAAGTTGTAGGGTCTTTTATGCTCAGTAGTCTTTAAAATCTGTTTTTTGCTGACTTGCTGTAGGAATTATGAGGTTTTGTTTGTTAGCTTGTTTACTTTTATATTCATATATCAAAGTTCTATATTTCATAATAATTCATAATATATTTAAATGAATATATATAACAAATAACTATTTTAATGCAAAAAAAGATATGCTTTCAGTATATTTCTGAATAATTTTGACCGAAGTTGTGTCTTTAATTAATTATGGAACCGTAGTTTCTTAACTTTCTGCCTAAATCTTGGTAAAGATTTTCTTGTTTCAGATAAACATTCTAGTGTATTGTTTGCTTGCCCCCCGAACCCTCCCTCCCCCAAGAATTTCTTCCCAGTAACTCTCTTCAACACTGGATAATTATTCCCATTGAAATATCATATAAGTTTGGTTGAGGCTTTCCTCTATTTGTCTGTATATCATTTACAATATACCAGTTTTAATGCAATAATTCTATTACTCATAAATAATCAAAATTAAATCCAAATTACACTTACTGAATGTTGGCTACAAAGTATACAATATCTTTTATTTCAGAACATAATCATTTATATTTTTCACTACTCTAATGCTCTATTACTAGTCTATGATGGATTTTCAGTATATCTATCAAATAAGAATTCCCCCATAACACTCTATTTTTTATTTTTTATTTATTTTTTTTTTTTTCCTGCATTTAAGGATGCTGTTCCTCTGGTTGGATTTTTTTGATTTAGAGCAACCTGTATCCTGTGGTCATTTTGACCCTCTCATCATTATGTCCTTCTATGTTATGGATGATTAATCTGCTAACTATATAAAATGTTCCACCAATTTTTCAGTCATGCCAGGTACAGCTATTGTCTTCTTATTGATTAGGCTTTCTGTTGCTTACACCTTTCTTTTGGCTCAAAACAGAAATTAAAATTTCAGCTAAGGTTAATTTTTTAACCCCTTCATTTACTATTGCGGCTAATCTCCACCGGACTTTGTAAACCAGATTCAAACTATTGCTTTTATGTGGTCTTCTCCTGTTCTGCAAAGTTCAAGTAGGTTTACGTGGCAACTTTTTGATAGTGGCTTCTGTGAGACAAATCCAGAAGCTGTTTTGTGTTAGATAAGGGTCAGTTTCAGCTGGCTTCAAAGGGACCCGCTGCTGGTCAGAGATGATACAGTAAGTGATGTTATTTGCGCCTCTGTGAGAGCAGATTTGATAAATTGAAAACAAAACAAAAACAAACAAACAAACAAAACTTACTGTATGACACCATCTGGGAGAGAGGAGTGAGAAACACCAGTCAGTGAAGAATGAGGGGGAGGAGGTGCTCCAGGAGCAGGAGCCAAAGTTCCCTTGTGGCCTTTGGAGAGACCCCTGGTGGAGCAGGCTGTCCCTCTGTAGCTCATGGGTCCCACATGGAGCAGATCTCCACGCTGCAGCCCATGGAGGAGCCCCCGGTGGAGCAGGTGGATGTGGCCTGGAGGAGGCTGCAGCCCATGGAGAGCCCCCGCAGGAGCAGGCCCCGGGCCAGAGCTGCAGCCCATGGAGAGGAGCCCACGCAGGAGCAGGGGTCTGGGGCGAGCTGCCACCCTGGGGGACCCGTGCTAGACCAGTTTGTTCCTGGGGGATGGACCCTGTGGTACGGAGCCATGTGGGACCAGTTCTTGAAGAATTGCTGCCTGTGGGCAGCCTCTGCAGGCTCAGTTTGGGATGGACAGCATCCAGTAGGAGGGACACCCTGTGGAGCAAGGGCAGAGACTGACTGTGAAGGAGCGGTGGAGGTGAAGCATTAGGGACTGACCGCAGCCCCCATTCCCTGCTCCTCTGCACAACTTCAGGGTAGGAGCTGGAAGAGGGTGGATGGAGGGAAGGTGGTTTTAGTTTATTTTCTTTGTTTCTCTATCTTGTTAGTAATAGGCAATAAATTTCTTTAATTTCCCTACACTGAGTCTGCTTTGCGCATCACGATAATTGTTGAGTGATCTCCCTGTCCTTATCTCAATGCTTGTGTTTTTTGCTTGTGTTTATTTATTTATTTATTTATTTATTTATTTATTTATTTTCTTTCCAACATACCTCCATACCTCCTCCTCTTCTTCTAAGAAGGGGGAGTGAGAGAGCAGTTGTGGTGGAGCTCAGCTGCCCACCTGAGTAAAACCACCACAAAAGTAGACCAATTTTTTCCTTAAAAAACAAACAAACAAACAAACAAACAAAAAAACACAAAACAAAACAAAAAAAAAAAAAAACACTTTAATCTTCCCAGCATTAATACAATAGAGTGAAAGGACAAACAGATTCTTTAGGATGTGGTTCACTCCATCCTAAATATGGAAATATAAAACAACTGGACAAACTATATTTTGGAAATGTCTGTATTCCTATTGAGTGCAAAGACATTGCAAAGGAAGAAGCATATATTTGATATCTTATTCTAAGTGGTTACATCTAGATATCTTAAATCTCATCCTTGAAGATGAATGTTGCTCCTTTGTTTCTGTGTTTTCATTTTACTTCTGCATTTTGCCTAAACAGCAATGCTTCCAAAAGTTATGGACTTCTGGGATTTTACAGCTCAGGATTTAGGTCTCCAGAACCTAACAGTTTTTCAATTTGTGTTTTCAAGGATCATTTTCTGTTTGTTTGAAAAGGAAATAAATATCCAGGAAAACAGACAGCAGACCATAATTTTAATTGAACAAGAATCTGATCTTTATCATCTTTATTAATTATATTATTTAATAGCTAATAATATTAATAATAAAACAACAATTGTGATGGAAAATCTGGCTGTTGAATGTATTGCAAATACAATTCTAATTTAGGTAAGGGTAGCGATATGGAAAACCTTGGAATTATTCTATTTAAACCTTCCTAACAACTTTCTGAAGAATAGGAATTAAAAGTTAAGTTTAGAGGTAAAAGACATACCCTCTGGAAATTATATTCCATCAGAGGCTTGGTTTTAATGTACTATGTATACATTTATCAGTTTTCAGCACAGGATATGTATGGATATACACTAAGAGCATCATTTTTTCAAAAGAATAAGAATGTTCAGTTTGAGACAGTAGATTGTATAATTAGTTTATATAATCTATAATATTACATTTACCTTAATGACTACTTTCAGCTTTGCTCAAGTTATTCCCAGTATAAGCTTGCATGACTGAAAACTGTATTAAACACAAAATAAGTACAGAGTTTAATTCACCTTTCAGTTTTGGGTAGTAAAAGGTTAAAAGTGTATTGTCAAACCCAAGGGAGTTATTATGAAATTCTGCAGGGAATTTGACACAAAGTGTTAATGAATCTAGTAGCAAGTGTCACAGTATCTTGCATTTAGGGCTTGGGATATTATATTCCCATGCCATCCATATATTCATTCAAGTATCAACTAACTTAGCTTCACAATGCCCCTTTTATATACATGGCACCATTTGATATGCATAGTTTCAGTCAGCAGCACCAGGTTAAGCAATACCCAAAAGTCCATCCTCTGATCTTGTTCATTGTTCATACCCTTTAGCCACTCCTTATATTCACCTGCACAACTATTTGTGTGGGTGTGCAATAAGATGAGGAACTGATCCTTCAGGAAACGTTTTTTTCTTTTTGTTGTGTTCCTTTTTAACTGCATTAAATACCCATTTTGGTTCACTGCATGACCCTATAGATACATCATGTTAGCAGAGAGACAGAAATGAATGCTTAGACTAGATGTGGGATCAGAAATGGGTCATGAATTACTGAAATAAGCTTCAGCAGTGTTATTGTGGAACATTAAATATGGTCAAGAGTGGATTAACAGGTCTATCCAAGAAGATAGAAAGAAATAGAAAAGAAATAGAAAAAAAAAAATAGAAAATATAAGTATGCAACTGGTTGAATCTTAAATTAAATTTAAACACTGAACACATAAACCTCTAACTTCTTAAGGGTCTCACGTTTTGGTGTTAAAACTCCCTTTGTGGAAGAGAGGTGGATGAGATGTAGAGCTGGGTGCCATCAATGTTGCCTCCCATGTTCTTCACAAGATATGTAACAGCTTACTTTCCAGCATATTAGCATATTCAGTAATGGCTTTCAGTATTTAAGATAATGTAAGGTAAAATGTCTTTAGAGTTACTGTTAAGGACTTTCACGTTAATTCTAGATGTTTAACTGATGCAGCATTTTTTTACATCGCTGAAATACCTGCTGGATGTGAATGTATAGGATCTTTACATGATTCCAGAGGAGGGCCATGAAGATGATCAAGGGGTTGAAGCACCTCTCCTGTGAAGACAGGCTGAAGGAGTTGGGGTTGTTCAACCTGGAGATGAGAAGGCTCTGGAGAGACCTTATAGTGTCTATCCAATACCTAAAAGAGTCTTAGAGGAAAGCTGGGGATAGACAATTTGTCAGGGAGTGTAGTGATAGGATGAGGAGTAATGGTTTAGGCTAAAAATATTAGCTATTAGGAATAAATATTAGCTATTAGGAATAAATTATTTATTCTGAGGGTGGTAAGGCATGCCTTAGGTTGCCTAGAGAAGTTGTGGCTACCTCATCCCTGGAAGTGTTTAAGGCCACGTTGGATAGGGCTTTGAACAACCTGGTCTAGTGAGAGGTATCCCTGCCCATGGCAGGGGGGTTGGAACTAGGTGATCTTTATGGTCCCTTCCAACCCAAGCCATTTTATGAATGTCTTGCCATCTGCCCTCAGGGACAGACAATAGCTATATAATATGCCCCAAGACACATTTCTGATTTTTGTCCATGTTATTCAACGTAAACCACTAAAAACCTTCCTTGGAGCAGACTCCAGCAGATCATTTCAACCACTGTGCCCCTTCCCCTCCATGCTGCCTTCACAGACATAGTCCATAGGGTAGATTAAGACAGACAATCTTTCTGACTCAGTGATGCTTAAAGATGTTTTGCATAGCTGAAATATTTCTACAAGATTTGTTGAATCATAGAACCATTAAGGTTGGAAAAGACCTCCAAGATCATCTGGTCCAACCATCACCCTACTAAAAATTTTATCCACTAAACTGTGTGCCTAAGTGCCAGGTCCAACCTTAACATCCCCAGGGATGGTGATGCCACCACCTTCCTGGGCAACCTGTTCCAATGCCTGACTACTCTTTCTGAGAAAAAATGTCTCCTAATTTCCATCCTAAACCTCCCCTGGCGCAGCTTGAGGCCATTCCCTCTAGTGCTATCACTAGTTACCTCTGAGAAAAGGCCAACCCCCAGCTCCACACACCTTCTTTTCAGGTAGTTGCAGAGAGCAATAAGGTCTCCCCTGAGCCTCCTCATCTCCAGACTAAACAATCCCAGCTCCTTCAGCCACTCCTCATAGGACTTGTGTTCCAGATCCTTCACCAGCTTTGGAGCCCTTCTCTGGCCACCTGGATAAACCTCATCCCATTGCCCTCTTCCCATCAAACCATCCTGTCCAGGTTTTTTCTCAAAATCAGTGGATCAAGAAATAATGAAAACATGTTTTTGAAGACCCCTGTACAGAAGAACCCAGGGCTCTGACATCCCTGCTTGTAAACTTAATCTATTAGGCAATGTACCACTGTCCTCTCCTATGAATGGACTTTAAAATAAAAGTAAATTATTACCCTCAAAGCCCCCTTTTTATGGCATCGTTAAAAGATTTTTGATCTGTGAAATCAGAAGGTACTTCTGGAAAATATATATATATATATATATATATATAAAGGCAAAAAGAAAACAAAATCCTAATTATTGTGAAGGTAAGATAAAATCATTTGAAGCCTGTTGCATTGCTAGAGTGTTTTGAGCAACACCTTATGTATGTGTATGTAGGAGATGTGTATTTGTACATCAACAGGTAAAATATTGCTAAGTCTTTGTGTGCTTCATAATTCAGTTGTCAAAGTATTCAGTTATATTAAATACTCATTTCATCCTTGCTCCTTGAATTTCAGTTCCTTAGGCTTCAATGAATGTAAAAACAAACAGCAACAAAAGAAAGTCCGAACTGCCAGGGGCCTTAGTCATGTCAGTTTATAAGCAAAGTAGAATTGGGTCTGCTCAGTGATGGTGGAAGAACTTCAAGGAGAAAAAGTGGTAGTAGAGTAGGTCCATACACTGTACATAAAGCTGATAGTGCTATTTAATTTTCCAGCTATTTCTGCCATATCCCTCAATTGTATTTTTTTTTTTTTTTAATAAAATTGAAGGCCAAAGATAGTTGGACAAGAATATAAAATCCACAACATAAACATTGCATTCTTTCCTTCATATCAGCTATGTAACACTTTCCTAAATGATTAAATAATTTATGAAGCAGTATTAAATATACGTGTGCTTGAGATTAAACAAGTTTCAGATTCAAATGGTTTAATGTACAGCTACAATATGTAACCTTTCTACTGACTTTCTCTTACAGGATTTAATATCCCTCTTACATGAAGTGAACATAAATTTGACAGAAATGACTTATTCAATTTACTATTCAGTGTTACTCAGGAATAGAAGGTAGAAGTGAAAAGCCCTGGAAACCTCTTTTCTGTATAAAAATAAGTGGAGCCCTCAAGCTCTGTGTGCTTTCAGATGCATGTATGGTAGAGGCTTGTGCAGGCAAGCATCTGGGACACATGGTTTGCAATGTGGTATATGCGTTTGCCTACTCATGGGTATGACTACTCAAGTATGTCCTGGATATTGCTGAAGAAATCCAAGGCAGTGCAAAATCCCACAGCAGGCTGCTTTGTTTCAGACTGAACACCATGATCTTTTAAATAACAGAATTACAGAGCTACTCGGGACTGGAAAGCCATGAAGAAGACTTAGTGCTCTTCCAGCTGATTACCAATTCTCTGTAGTACATCTCAGCAAGCTAAAAGAACTCTCTGCCAAAGCGTCTTGATACTAGTTTCCCTGCTCAGATATCTGGATCCACTGGACAGCACATGCTCTCAGCCTTTCTGTCCTAAATGTGATGGAATTCATTGGAAGTATACAATGCAGGGTACAATGATGTTGTATTCATAAATAAATGTAAATCTTTGGCATTGTGGGACCATGTTTAACTTACCATGCTTTGTATGATGTTGTAATGACAGACCCTTTAATTGTGAACTCATGCAAAACAGCAAGATATGGCTTAGCTCCACATAGGTTAAATTTCGCAATCATAGGTTAAATTTCACAAATGCATTTGTACATGTGATTGATAAAGCAATGCAATGTGACAGCATGACATCTTTACACTGCTCTATTGGCATAGTTATCATTCAATCACTTGTTAATTACTAATTTCTCATGAAGAACATGAATTGACTCCTGCTGTTCTAAATGTGTCTCCTACTGGTGTCTGCTGGAGTTACATGATGTGTTGATTAATGTAGAAGCTTTGAGGAAAATAAAATTCTTTAGGAAAAAAAAAAGAAAAAATAACTTAAAAACTGAAATAAGAAAGTAGCAAAGGAACTGCCAAGTTGGAATAATCTGAAACTGTGCCAAAACAATAAAGAGGAAATGGTAAGTTTAATTTAATCTAAAGTTCACCACAGTGATACTAAAGATAATATTCAATGTTAATATAAATCAGTTAGAAGCTACATATAAAGCCAGAAGCAAAGCGAGCCATATGTACCTCAGTCCTCAATCGGAGTCCATTTTTGATCAAGAGTTGAGTGAAATGGATGTGCATCAGCCTGTTTGATATGAAAGATATCTAGAAACACTTGCAGGTGAGTACTCTGGTCAGACTTGGCAGAACCTCAACCTAACTAGCTTAGCAACCTCTCTGAGCCTGAAGGTATTGAAGTAAACACACATATATCTTTCAGAATGCAAGACATGAGTCCTGTCAAAAGTGTCCCACTATACATTGGTACTAGGAGAGCAAGCAGGAGCTTGAGTGACTCTTGAGGATAGGTCACTCAACTGAAAATGTCCTGGTTCCTTTCTAGACCTTGCTCCAGGCTCCTGTTAGTTCTGAATTTGGTATCTGACATTGTTTTGGATCTGAGGTTTTTTGCTAGTGAACTGATTTAATATCTTTTAACATAAAGCCAAAATTGGATTCTTCATGACTTTGAAATGTATTTGGAAGATGTAATTTCACAGTGTGTACAGTAAAACATTTTTTTGGGGGGTGGTGGTTTATTACTATTTTTTCTTCTTCTGAACTGCAAAAGCATTTTTATATGTTTGTTTGGTTTTGTGTGCCATGTCTTGTGCTAATCATCTGCTCAGAAAAAAAAAAAATCCAATATTTTATTGGGACATAAAATCTGCAGACAATGAGGACCACATTCCATTGTCCTAGTCCCTTGAGACAGTAACCAATTAAACTTTCTCTAGGCAGATTGACTAAAGGAGCAGGAGTCAACATACCTACAGTGTCTTTCAGATTGCATGGGACCTTCTCTTATTTTTTGTGGAGCAAAATACATTTGACTAAGTGGAGAAGATGCAATCAAGTTAGCATCTTAAATGTCTCAGCCTGCCACAAATTACCAATTAAGTAGACAAAGGAACTCCTTTACACTTCAATATGAGATAAAAATCTTTGCTTCAGATTTCAGAAATTATTAAACTTTGTTTGAATATATATATATAAAGATAGAAATCACAGCCTAAAAGATAGCCTCAAGAAACAAGCAACACAGAAGACTTTTAATGGGAAGAGTCTTCATTGATTGTTAAATAGAATCTGCTACATTTCAGCTTTGATGTAATTGAAGTGACTTCAGCAGATCTGAGCCTACTGGGGACTGTTTCCACAATGATCATGGTTATCACTGAAGTTTTTATTCATCGTTTTTTAATGCTTTTTTTATAGAAAGGAAATCAAAATTTTATATTGGCATCAAATATATATGTATATATATATTTTCCACTGGAAACAGGGTATAGACATAAAATAATTAACTCACAAAATCACAGAATACTAGGGATTGGAAAGGGATCTTGAAAGATCATCTAGTCCTATCCTCTGGCCAGAGCAGGAACACCTAAATCATGTCACACAGCAATGTGTCCAGGTGGGTTTTGAAAGTCTCCAGAGCAGGAGACTCTACAACCCCCCTGGGCAGCCTGTTCCAGTGTTCTGTCACCCTCACCATAAAAAAGATTTGTCTCATATTTAAGCAGAACCTCCTGTGTTCCAGCTTCCATCCATTGCCCCTTGTCCTATCATTGGATGTCACTGAGAAGAGTCTGGCTCCATCCTCCTGACACTTGCCCTTCACATATTTATAAACATTAATAAGGTCACCCTTCTGTCTCCTCCAAGCTAAAGAGACCCAGCTCCCTCAGCCTTTCCTTGTGAGGAAGATGCTCCACTCCCGTAATTATCCTTCTGGATCTGCGGTGGACTTTCTCAAGCAGTTCCCCATCCTTCTTGAACTGAGGGACCCAGAATCGGATGCAATGTTCCATATGTGGTATCACTAGGGCAGAGTAGAGGGAGAGGAGAACCTCTCTTGACCTACTAACCATACCCCTTCTGATACACCCCAGGATGCCATTGGCCTTCTTGGCCACAAGGGCACAGTGCTGGCTCATGGTCATCCGTCTGTCCACCAGGACCCTCAGGTCTGTCTCCACTGCTTTCCAGCAGGGCAGTCCCCAACTTATACTGGTGTCTGGGGTTGTTCTGGCCCAGATGCAGGATTCTGTATTTGCCCTTGTTATATTTCATTAGGTTTCTCCCTGCTCCAACCTGTTGAGGTCCCGCTGGATGGCAGCACAGCCTTCCAGCATGTCAGCCACTCCTCTCAGTTTAGTGTCATCAGCAAACTTGCTGACGGCGCACTCCATTCCCTCATCCAAGTCATCGATGAATACATTAAACTACACTGCTTCCAGTACCAATCTGTTGTGGTTTAACCTGGCCGGCAGCTAAACACCACACAGCTGTTCGCTCACCCTCCCCCCTCCCTCTCTGGGATGGGGGAGAGAAACAAGAAAAAACTGAAACCTATGGGTTGAGATGGAGACAGTTTATTAGGACAGAAAAATAAAATAATAATAATATGTACAAAACAAATGATGCACGGTGCAATTCCTCACCACCCGCTGACCGATGCCCAGCCTATCCCCAAGCAGCTGGCCCAACCACCTTGGCTAGCCACCCTTATATATTGTTCAGCATGACGTCAGATGGTATGGAATACCGCTTTGGCCAGTTTGGGTCAGCTGTCCTGGGTCTGTCCCCTCTGCATCCCTAGCCTGCCCGCTGGCAGGACAGAGCGAGAAGCTTAAAAGTCCTTGGCTTAGTGTAAGCACTGCTCTGCAACAAGTAAAACATCAGTGTGTTATCAACATTAGTCTCATCCTAAATCCAAAACATAGCAATCTACCAGCTACTGGGAGGAAAATTAACTCTCTCCTAGCTAAAACCAGGACACAACCCTTGAGGGACTCCACTAGATACAGGTCTCCCAACTTGACTCCATCCCATTAACCACAACCCTCTGGCTTCTTACATTCATCCATCTTATAGTCCACCTCACTACTCAATCATCCAGACCACACTTTCTCAGTTTAGCTGCAAGGATGCTGTGGGAGACAGTGTCAAAGGCTTTACTGAAATCAAGATACACCACGTCTACTGCCTTTCTATCATCTGTCCACCTGGTTATATCCTCATAAAAGGTTATCAGGTTGGTCAAGCATGACTTCCCCTTGGTGAAGCCATGTTGACTGCCTCTAATGACACTTTTATCCTTGATATGACTAGAGACAATGCCAAGGATAAGTTGTTCCATCACTTTACCGGGGATGGAGGTGAGGCTGACTGGTCTATAGTTACTTGAGTCCTCTGTCTTGCCCTTTGGTCCTCCAGGACCCATGGACTTACGGATGTCCAACTTGCTTAATCAGTCCTTAACCCAGGTCTCATCAACCAAGGCACACTCCTCCTTTATACCAACTTTGTCTGGGGCCTCAGGGGTATGGGGCTCCTCAGGAGAGCCTCTGGCATTATAGACAGAGGCAAAGAAGACATTCAGTAACTCCACCTTCTCTCTATCTTCTGTCACCAGGGCACCCACCTCATTCGTTAGTAGGCCTACTAGTGTTATTTGTTTGTTTGTTTGTTTTAGTGGGCCTCTACTGTTAGTTTTATCTGCAATGTATTTGAAGAAGCCCTTTCTGTTGTCCATGACCCCTCTTGGAAGGTTTAATTTTAGGGAGGCCTTAGCTTTTGTAGTTGCCTCCGTACATTCTCTGACAACAGCTTTATATTCCTCCCAAGTGGCCAGCCCCTACTTCCATGATCTATAGACTCTCCTCTTCCACTTGATTTTGCCCAGCAATTCCCTGTATAACCATGCAGGTCCCCTGGCTCTCTTTCCTAACTTCCTACCTGTTGGGATGCTCTGTCCTCAAGCTCGGAAGAAGCACCAGTCATGTAGCCAATCATTTATGGACCAGATCCTTCTTTTCTTTCCCACATCATCACCCCAGAATGGAAGAAGGGAAGAGAAAATGACTTGTGCTCCAGACACTTTCACCAACCGTCCCAAGGCCTTGAAGTCTTTCTTCATTCCCCTCAGACTACAGGACGCAGCTTTCTCCCCACCCATCTGGAAGATCAGCAGCAGGTAGTAGTCTGTCAAGCACACCAGGCTGGAAAGTGTCCTGGTGATATCCCTGATCTGGGCTCTAGGCAGATTACAGAATTCCCTTCAGTGAGGGTCAGCTCTGCATATTGGGCCCTCTGTTCCTCTCAGAAGGGAATGACCTACTATAATTACCCTTCTTTGTTTCTTTTTGGAGGTAGTCTTGAGGCATGGTGCCAACTGCCTCTTCCTGTGTGACCTCATAGGCGGGCCTTCCACCACACACTTGCCTACCTCTCCTTCAAGATCCAGGGCCTCAAACCTATTATTGAGGGGCACCTGGGGAAGAAAGGTAGGGAGGGAGGGGGGTTGCCTGCAATGTCGAAGTGGGACTTGCTTCCAACCCTCCTCGTCTTTTTGGTCCCTTCCCTCTGCCCGACAGTAACAGGGCAGGGGTCCACCACCCTCTGGGGGCCATCTCCCTGGTGCCCTTCTTTCTGGCACACCAGGGAGTTACTTCACCAGGCAATCTCCTGCTCACACGCCCTGATTCTCCTTAGTCTCTCCACCTCCTCCTTGAGCTTAACATGGTGAGCAGACCTTTCACCTGAGAATGGGTGGTCTCCCAGCTGCCCTTCCCTGGCAGGCGGCAGGCTCAGGCACTCCCTGTAGCCTGAACAGACTCCCTGTAGCCTGAACAGACACGTCTCTGGGCAGGCCCTCCATCTGGGCCCTCCACAGTCTTTTTGGAGTGAGCTCTCTGCCTAGTGGACACCACGGTAGGTGTGCGATCTCGCTGACTGCCAAGAGTTGGTGCAGAGCTCCCGCACCCTGCCACACCAGCTGCACACTGGTGCACACTGCTGCTGGCCCCTCCCTGCTCGCAGTGAGCAGCGACACATCACCACCCTCCCGGTGGCCTTTTCCAGGCAGAGGGCAAGGGTGCAGTCGCCATGGCCCTGGCAACATCCGCTCCCTGTCAATCTCCTGCGAGAGCAGCCTGGTCACACTGCTGCCCTGGGCCTCCCCTGGCGAAGCAAGGGCCCAAGATCCCTCCGTAACTCATGGTCAGGCACCGCAGCTGCTCCGGCTCCGAGGTGGCTGGCCTCAGCTACTGAGCTCACAATACCTTTGTCAGGTAGGCAGAAAAGCAACAGCATTTCTATTTGGTAGATGAAAAAATATGGTCTGACATACTAACACAAGATCACACAACAGTTTGGTGCAGTCTGAGCAAAATCTCAGAAGCTCAATCCCAAAGTTGTGTTCATAAATCCAATATCACACTTCTGTTTATTTTTTTCTTTTCAAAAATACTCCCACATTTCAGGATTCCAAAAATTGTAAGATTTGAACTTATATAAAATACACTTTTAAAACTGAAATGTGAATCTATACATTTATTGGCACATGTTGGTGACTAAAACCCAAGTGATTTTTACTCTGAATATATTGCATATGCTCCCACTGCTTCCAGAATACAGTGATAACACTTTAGCACATAACGTTGGTCTTTGGTGAAACTAAAGACCACATCTACAATAATAAATCAAATAATGCCTAAGAATTTTCCCAGGCACCAGGACAAGACTGTCTGTATTAATAAACTGTTACTAATCTTTTGCACATGCCATTTAGCATTCTCTCGCACAATTCCCAGGCACAGTTAAGGATGTAAAATGTTCTAGGGACTATTCCTGTTAGGCGATTTGCAAGTAGTCATCCTGCTTTGGAGCTGTACGGAAGGCATTGCCTTGACTTAGATCATGTTGTTTCTGTGAAGAGTTTAGTAATGTTCATAGGTACCTTTTAATCTCTTATATAGACACAACTACTTGTCTAAACCCAAAATTGCAGTTCACAATATACAGATGAGTTAGACTTTAGAGGTTCCTTCCTCTCAGAAGTGATTTTTTTTTTTTTTTTTCCATTACTGAAGATATCTCAGGTTTCAGGACATCTACCTCTAGTTAGAGACTGCTTTATGTGTGCTGTGAAGATGACTCTCATAGTTTTGATACTATAAATGCTTTCCAATACTTTTTCTTTTCTTTTCTTTTCTTTTTCTTTTCTTTTCTTTTCTTTTCTTTTCTTTTCTTTTCTTTTCTTTTCTTTTCTTTTCTTTTCTTTTCTTTTCTTTTCTTTTCTTTTCT
>NC_048895.1:78413401-78428015 GCF_011077185.1 Oxyura jamaicensis | reverse complement strand
TCCTTTTATCTATCATATAATAATCCCCCCTTGACTCTCCTTTTTTTTTTTTTTTTTTTTTTTTTTTTCCCACACCACTTCAAATAGTGAGATAATGGATAATGACTTTTGCTTTCCCTTTTTCTTCCCATAGACAGTCATCTTTTTGTTTTATTTTTACTTTGAAGTGAAAGAAGATTTTAAATGTTTCCTAACAACCAGATTTGGAAACTAAATTATTGAGTACTTACTAACATAAACACTCCCAGGACAGGTCAAAGAAATCAGCCCTAAGTTAGTTACTCAAGTGTTGCATGTTAAGTACCTGTAAGAATACTTAAGTATATGATGAAACAGTTCATTAAAAAAATAATTTTATTGAGGGAATAAGAACAATTTTTAATGTTTTGAGGAATTAAATTTAGTAGCTAGTTTACCAGATAAAATAAAATAAAATAAAAGAGTTAACATTTACCTTTCTGCTGTAAAGAAAACAACAGAAATTATATTTCCTGTAACAGCTGCTAAAATCATACATCACAGAGGGGGGAAGGTGCTGGCTTACGGTACAATTCAAATCAAAATGCCACCATGTTTATTGTTTTCATGTACTTCTGATTGGTAAAGGAAGGTTTGTTAGTACCAGCCTTCATGGTAAACACCAGGAATAAATAAGTTATGTATGAATTAGAATATTTATGTAGCCTTTAGTCCTATACATATAATCTACATGAAAGAAAAATAAGAATTGAGTTTAATTTCTGACATCAGGAATTTCTTGGATAATATAGAAGATTCAGATTTATCAACCAAATAGAGATGCTTTATTGCACAGTAACTTGTCAGGTTATTTTGGTCTATATGAAAAAAAAGGAAACATTGTTTGAAGTTAGGAAAATATTTGTTGATAGATTTTGCTTTTAAAATCTCAGTACTTATGTTGGCACAGAGGTTATGTAAATTATGAAGTATCCATCATTAGTTAATATTATATATATATATGTATATATAATATTTGCATATTTATTTATTTATTTATTTTCCTGAGGTAAAAGCTCATCTGGTAAGGATGCATAAAGACATTTGATCCTGCTTCCATACAGGGAGTACATCACTTTAGTACCTCAAGATTTTTCTTTTCCTTTAAGTCTGTATTTCAGTGAAGTAAAATTCACAAGTTTACCTTGGTATCACCATCAGTTTTGTTTAGTATATTGACAATTCCAGCAGCCAAGACATACATATGCATCAATATCAATAAACAGTAATAAAAACAATCAGACAAATTGAGGGGGGTTAAAGGTCTCAGGAATGATTCAGAGTACAGAAAACAAATTTGAAAGAGGCAGTTCTCCGTTTCCTCCCAACTATTATGTGCTAATCTGTCAGTTTTCCTCAGCAGAGTCCTGACACGGCACTGTGCAAAAATGCATAGTTCTCATTTTTTTTCGGCACCAACACTGAAGTAAATTTAGCTGTTATTGTTTTGCATATGCAGCTTTTCTCAGAGCTCTGTGGGGAGCTATGTAGTCATAACCAGAGATGATTCATGATGCTGTAGGAAAATAAGAAATATTAGTAGAGTTAATAAAATAAACTGTCAAAAGATGACTGTCTCAGTCCTAGTCTTTTCTAGTGGCCAGCCATTTTTTTTTTTTTTTTTTTTTTTTTTTTTTTTAATGAGGTATCCATCTTAAGCTTTGGCTAGAAACAGACAGTTAAGAAAGCAAAAACATACTGCTTTGCTACTTGAAATTTCTTCTATATAAGGGTTTATTGTAAGTATGTGTTTGTCCAAAGTAATGTTCATAAGTTCTGTAAAAATTTGTATACGGAAAGACTTGTTTTATTTAGCTTACACAAAAAAGCCTACTGATGTCCTCCTCCTTCATTCTGCATTGTTTTTGCCTGCATTTCAAAAGAGTTTATGCTAACAGATGAAAACACAATTCTTAATAACTTGGGCAGAAAAAGGAACTAAAACAATGGCTTTAACTTGCTAAAGCCAGAAATCACTTCCCACATTTTGGAAAGCCAATTAGGCCCCGCACTGGGCCTGTTTTTCTCTGTCAGTAAGATATCAACTTAGATCAACCCAAAAAACTAAAGTCTTACTTTCTAGCATAACTGGAGTTTTCTTTATGCAGTTTTATCTTATTTTGTCCAGAGGACACAGGCTCAGACTTCAATAGCAACTACAACATCAGAAACAGTCCATCTCAGTGTCTTTTTCTTAAAAGAATAGGGAAATCCTAAATAATAAATGTCATTTAAAAACCTTTAACAGAAAATGTCCTTAGAAAAGAGAAAAAAAAAACAAAAGCCAATGAAACTTCTTAACATTTTCCATTTCAAAAGACTCAACTGCTTTGCTTTTTATGTTTCTTAACTTTTTCCTTGTCTCTTTTAGGAGAAATACTTTCTTTTATTTAATGGTTTCCTGCAGGATGAATGGTGACATTATAGGCCTAGACTTGAAATGTCTCTCACCTTCTACTGTCTGGTGCTGTGACAAAATCACGTCAACAGATCTGACTGTCTGAACTCCATCAAAATGGCCACCTTTCATATACACATCCTTCAGATTTAAGTGTTTTAAACTGTTTTTATTAAATCCCTTTTATAAATATGAGGAAAAAAAAAATAAGTATCATAATGGCATACTCCTGGTTTATGGCATACTCCTGATGTCATTGTCCTTGTCTGGCCACACAAACACACATCTGTATGTATACTTCCATATCTATAGCTGAATAGATGTGTAATGATTCCTACTAGGGCTTGAAATTTTGACAGGAAGGGCAGCTATGCCATTCTCTGGTGCTTAATCTACAGTGGGACAAACAGAATCCCTAATATTGTGCAATAATATGTGTAATTCCCCTGGCTCAAGCTGCTGAAGCAAGTGCTTTTGGATAATAGGTCATGCTGTCTGTTCTCAATGGTATCAGTAGCAGTTTAGAGAAATAAGTTTGTGCATCTAGAAATGTTCATAAAGTGTTATAAACTATTGGTGTTGTATTTTGACTCCTACACAATCCCTAGTGGCATTATACTGGTAATATACAACACTGCGTTCTCAAAGACTGAATAGTGACTACAGAAATAGAAGAGAAAAATTCAGTCAGGAAAGCCTTAATGAAAATTGATTGGAGAGGCTGGAGAAAAGAGATATAGTATATCCGTTCAGCAGGTAAACAAGTTGCAGTTTTTGTTTGTTTGTTTGTTTTGTTTTGTTTTGTTTTCCTTCTAATTTATAGGCTAAAACTTAAAGGTAAACCCAGATCTCTGGATCCGGAGGAAAACTAGTATTCTATTTAGTGTGCCAAATTTTCTGCTGGTTTATCTTGATACGGTTCAATTGACTTTAACAGAACTTGGCCATTTTTCATCACCCAGGAATTTAAACTATTGTATTAGGAAATGTTCTCATTGAACTTGCAGGATGCTTTTACTTATATATATATATTCTGTTTCTGAAATCTACTTTGGAAGTTTTGATGTAAAGAGCTGAAATTTCTCTCATTAGTTTCATGAGAGAGAAATTTCCTTTAAAAGAAAATTGTTTAGATATTTTGAAATTGTTTAAAATTAAAAAGATATTTTAGCCAGTTTTTTTTTTAAAAGTATTTTCATTGATCCAGCACGTTGTATTCCTAAATGATGCTCTTCCATTTGTAATCAATGACAAAGTTTATTTAGCTGCTTAAAATGGATGTCTGACAATATTGTTAATATCTATATCATAGAACCATAGAATCATCAAGATTGGAAAAGACCTTCAAGATCATCAAGTCCAACCACCAACCTGATGTACAAAGTCCCATAATAGAATCACAAAATCGTAGAATGGTTTCAGCCTTGAGAAAAGACGACTGAGGGGGGATCTTATTAATGTTTATAATATGGCCTACCTCTCTTCAGTGGTCTGTGGGGATAGGACAAGGGACAATAGCTACAAAATGGATCACAGGAAGTTCTAAACCAACATGCGAAAGAACTTCTTCACAGTAAGGGTGATGGAGCACTGGAACAGGCTGCCCAGGGAGGTTGTGGAGTCTCCTTCTCTGGAAATATTCAAGTCCTGTCTGGACACCTACCTGGGCAGCCTTCTCTAGGGAACCTGCTTTGGCAGGGGGATTGGACCCGATGATCTCTCGAGATCTCTTCCAACCCCTACTCTTCTGTGATTCCGTGATTCTGTGACTTTAACGACAATTTTGTTCCACCCCCTCCCCCTGGGGAGTGACACCTTCTACTAGACCAGGTTGCTCAAAGCCCCATCCAACCTGTCCTTGAACACTTCCAAGGATGGGGCATCCACATCTCCTCTGCTCAACCTATGTCAGTGCCTCAGCACCCTGAATGGATAAAAATTTTTATGATGTTATTTTGGATATTTACAGGAAATAGCCTACATTTTGACTTGCAACTTTTAAAGAGAAGAAATATTTGAATGTGTTTTCAGGTAGAAGTACATAGAGACCTCTAGCTGGGGAATAATGGTAAATAGCTAAGTATTTGCCTGTAATTGTGATGAGCTGAATCAATAGGTTTTAACAAGAAAAGTAAACTGGAGTAAGTGCATCCAGAGATTTGAAAATACTAAAAAAGCAATTTTATGTTGCACTTTCAAATGGAGAAAAATAAAGATCATTATGTACCTATCTACTAACTATAGTAGATTTGTTTGTGGAGATTATTTGCGTCCTGTTCTTGATTTACCTAACAGAACATACAGTAGCTGGACATTTATTTTATTTTATTTTATTTTATTTTATTTTATTTTATTTTATTTTATTTTATTATTTTATCTTATATCTATATGAAAATATATAGATAGATATATTTTCCTTTCCCTGTATAAAGCACTGATTTTTTGCATGAAGTAGTAGTTACAGAGTTGCTGACTACTATCAAGTCTGGAGTGAATTTTGTAGTTTAGCATGATTTGAAGCATCCAGAGACTTTCAACAGTTGAATGAACAAACATCTCATTAGTGTACCTACACCGTTTAGGCAATTATTAGATAGTCACAAATAGAAAGTGAGTTTTCAGGATTATTGTTTTTGAAATACATGCTCTTCAGTTATTATTTACTTATTTTCACTGAATGAAGGTCTTTGCCTGGTTTTTGCCTTGGAACATGAATGTCTTTTAAAATAGCTTTCAAAGGCTGACACTGAGCAGAAGAAGTAAAAGTTATAGAAACTGGAGTGAACAGGGGTACGCATTTTGTTATTCAGAAACTAGAAAAGGGTGATTACACTGTGCTGCTCTAAAGTCAAGTTCATTGTGGAGGACAGTCAAGGAAGTAGAAAAGGCTTTGAGGAAATCTAAGACAGAAGAGTGGAAGGTGAATTTGTGCTGACAGATGTGATCAAAACTAAAAGAACAACACCTCTGTAGCATAAAATTGCATGTTGGAAAAGAAGAAAAGTATCAACAATTGAGCACAGAGTTTTGTCTTACCAGAAAACAATTACTGACATGAAGGGAAAGATTAGAGATTGTTTACTGGCAGATTACCTGGAATCTTTCCATGTAATAGTGAGTCAATATTAGCATCTGAATCAAATGACAAAAGCTGTTATTTTGCAGAGTAAAACTTACTGAAAGTAGTCACTAAATAGAGGGATATTCTGGAAAGGTGTACAAGTTAAACTATGGTTTTCTGTAGTGATGTTGAAAGGACAGCTAAACATCATGCTGACTGGCATATTAGAAAAGTTAGACATAAATGGATTTCTGTAGGGATGAACAAACTATTAGTTAAGCACAAGACTGCTGACAGGATACATCCATATTAGTATTCAGAGCAGCTTTTGAAAAGATGAGCATGTTCGGCATGCTTTTGAAGGGACTTTTCTAGTCCTTCCTCTTTTCTTCAAGATATGGTGTATCGTGAGCTCATGAACTAATTTTTTCTTGGAAGGACTTAACTGAGAAGATGTATTCCAGGACCACTTATTACATTATCCAACTGCTAATTGAGTGTCCACCTCACAGGATCAGATTCAAGTTATGCCAAAGTAACTGCCCTAGGCTATCCGTTGTTTCATACCACGGATTTAATTCCATGTGTCTGTATGACCTGTTAATGTATACCACACTCAATTACAAACTCTGCAAAGTGCCATATGCTCCTCTTCTACCACCCAGAAATGCATGCAATGTCATTTACACAGATCAAAGGGTAAAGGGGAGAGGAAATCAAAACAAAATAATTTAGTTATAAATGTTTTATGCTACCAAAAAGATTTACTCCAAATGAATACTTATAGCAATATCAAAACAAAATTAGATACATTTCAGTCTTGAATCTAGAGACCTTTTCTTTATGAAGCAGAAATAGATATTCTATATACCCTAGCAAATATCTCTGGGTATACATGCATATAAGTTTATATAAACACAAGTAAATATTCAGGGTTCCATAATATGGTACAAATGTCAAATTATAATGAAATTTAAAATTAATTAGATGGTTACCAAAGTGTCCTGAAGGATTTTTTTTCTCTACAGTACAGCAGAAATACCGGCTGTGCAGGGCTCTCTATGATTTATTTATAGGTTGCTAATGAAGACATATCTAATCATCGTAATTAATTGGTATTTCTGTGCTGTGGGGCTTAATTGCAGAAACTTTCATATGTTGGCACAAACTGATTTTAGCTGTGAGGCAAAAATTCACAGGAAAACTTGATTTTTCTTTGTTCAACTTTCCTTTCCATTGCGCTTAACTACAGTGTGCTGACTATGACTTAACCCTCAAAACATCAGCATATGCTGAATTGCTGTAAAAATTAGCTAGGAGAGGATGATTTCCAGGGATTCTATTAGATGATGACTGTTTCATATTTACTGTGGGAATTTACTTAAATCAGACCTAATTTTAACCCTCCTTAATCAGCACCACATCAATAAAAACAGTCAAACAGTCATTTTCATAACAATTTGT
Source organism: Oxyura jamaicensis (assembly GCF_011077185.1). Lineage (NCBI taxonomy): Eukaryota > Metazoa > Chordata > Aves > Anseriformes > Anatidae > Oxyura > Oxyura jamaicensis. Next base: position 78,421,074 of record NC_048895.1, on the reverse strand, counting down.
ATAATTTTCTCATATTTCTTATTGTTTTGTATTCTGAACTTTTATACAAAAATCTAATTTTTTTTTACAGCTCTGTAAACGCGCTGTTCACTTATATATTCACACAATAGACTATGTTCCTCGCTACGCTACTATGTATTAAGAGTTAGAAGTCTGTTTTCATTTTATCTGCTGAAACTAAAGTGCTTTTTATTTTAAATGAGGTCAGTTGCCCTCAGGTATTAAAGAATTAAATTCTGTTCTCATCTTTGTTTTAAATGTACATGTACATATGTACATATGTAATATGTAATGCAATCTGTGGCTACACAAAAATAACTCCCTATAATATTCAGTCTTTCAGCTATAGCTACTGAATATACTATTTCATACCCATAAAGTGAATACACACATCCTGCTGTGAGACAAATGTATGTGTATGATAGGTCTTAATCACAGCAGCTATAACACTTTCATTTTTGGCTAACAGATATTCAAAGTTGCAGCAATTGTCTTGCCATGTATTGGTTACTGGACAATGGAAAATTAATATTATTTACCAATATATATTACAATAGAGAAAGTAATAGATTGCATTGTGTTTATTTGTCTGTTTAATTTAAGTTCATATGAAGATACCAACCTGCATAGATGCTACAAGTGATATGTAGCAGAATAATTCTACTAGATATTTAAGTCTGAAATTTATTCCTCAATCTTTTTTTTTTTTTCCCACATTTCAAAATTGGGAATTTTATTTAACTTCCTCACTTTCTCAATATGTATCTCACATCTCTGTTATGTTTCATAGACCTGAATTTTCAAGGTTTTTCATTATACTGGGCCGTCTAATAATATTTTTCTAAGGATTTGTGATTAGCAAGAGTTGTCTGCCTCCAAAACTTGGAAAAAATATTGTTATTTGTAAAAGACACTTTGCCCGGTTTTGAATATTTATGAACATATTATCAGAAGTGGCACACTGTATAAGGAATCTGCTTGTCTTGGAAATTGAAACTGAAGGCCCTTGCATCCCAAAACACTAATTTTACCAACAAAATGAAAGAAGAGTCTCCATTTGTTGTTCTAGTAGCATCAATTTTAAGAACCATTTCTAGGTCTTCCGATGAGGGAAACAACATTAAATTCTTCCCTTACATCCAGTAAAGTGCTTGGACTCAAACAAGCCAATATAAAGAAGTTCCAGTGCAGTGCTTAAATGGCATGCATACCATTCCAGCCAGTGTTCTTTAAGGGTATCATATGAAGCTAATTAGGTGCCTATATGAGTAATATATTTTTGCTGAGACTTAGACAATTGGCTTCCTATTACAAAAGAAATAACTTTATTTCTCTAAAACTATTTGTCAAGGAAAAATACTTAGAGATATATTTTAAGTGTCCTATGTGAGTTCCAAAAGAAAATTATTTGAACCATTAAGTGACAGAATTGCTCCATTTTTCAAGAGGAGAACTGGGAAAAGACTGCATGATTTAACTGAGCCTACCCGGAGAAAAAACAACAAAACAATTACAACAGAAATAAAACAAAAACAAAACAAACCATTTAAAAAAAATAATAATAAAAAATGCAACCAAACCTCCCCCCCTCCCTCCCCCTTCCCCCAACAACAAAAAAACACTACAGGGACAAAGTTAAAAGTAGCAACACTTATATCATCCTTTCAGTTTCCAGACATGAGCTAGTAAGGCCATTAATAGTACAGTTTTTAACAGATGGCCGTTCTTGGTTGGACATACACATACATCATCAAATTTCCCTCAGAGTTTCACCATCTTTAATTCCCACTGAAGTCAATGTGAGTTTCATTGTGTAAAGGAGTAAAATGTGTAAAATGGACCTTCGGTGATTTTTTTTTTCTTTGTTTTAAGTGACATATTATTAAATGTCTTATTAACCCAGAAAGAAATCTATCATGGGGGACCAACTCACAGGGAATTCTGTTTTAATGCTCTTGAAATAAAAGTTTATTAATCTTTAACTTTCTTAAGGCTAAAAATAAAAAAGTCCTTTAATGAAACCAAGAGTCAACAAATTGCCAATAAATGTTCTACATCTACATTCCATTGTCTGATGTCATATAGATCAATTACCTATTTTGCTGTTCTTCATTGTACAAAGACAAATAAGATACATATGACCAGGAATATGAAGAAATTGTAATTTTTTGAGATGTTAGGAAGTTTTCTGTTCTTCCTTTTTGTTGTTCATCATTTCATAAATAAATAAATAAACATCAAAAAAAAAAAAGGCATTGAAATTAACATGAAAGATACATAAACCTTTTACAGTCTGATCTATAATGATCTACACTTTAAGACATAACTTCAGCTTTAGATGACCCTGCAGAACGCTTTTGATTTTTCACCAGTGCAGAGACACAGGAAGACGTGTTGTTTTATACACAGTTTACTTAGCCACTTCATAAAGGTAGGAATATTTCCTTGTTCAATTTGATATATGATGATCTGGGCCATAAACCTATTCTGACTAACCATGTTTATTCTGATTGATTGAGCTAATTGAAAAACAACACAGATATTCCCTGTAGGTGTATTTTTCTCTTATTATATTTGTATAATAATAAAAAAGGGATGTTTTCAGTTCTCAAAAAATAATTATCTTGGCTCTTCTTAGCCTTCCAGAACAGATTGCTTGTCTGACGGATATTAGTCAAACAGGTAAGCAATCTGTTTTCAGAGTTTGACCATACTAATTTTAATCATTAAAGGTCTAAATAGCTTTTTCAAATGAGATACTCAGTACATCATTCTTAATGCCAATATATGAACTATTTTCCTGAATTATACTATACCTGCTTTGACACTGTTACATAATATTATGACAAAAATATTTATTAGCCTTCTCATCAGGACCACCACTCACCTAATACACATACTGGTCGTATTTTCTTGTCTCTCAGAATATTTTGAAAGGCCTGATAAAATCTTACACTTCATTTATCTTTGTTATAGTGAACCTTGTACTTAGTGGCAGCTATGTATCTTTGTCTGAGAAGTGAGGAAAAAGATTAAAATAACCTATCATGTAGAATTTAAAAAGTGCAGACTGAAATATTATCTTTAACTCCCTAAAGTGTACAATGACTTCTTCAGAAACTGCACAGCATTGCCTTCTTATGTATGAGATACTACAATACTGAGTTCTGTTTTTTAGAGAGAAAAAAAAAAAAAAAAAAAGACAAAAAAGTGGTTATTAGCTTTTCTTGGGTTACCTTATAAAGGTGGATGAAATTCCAGGTTTCAAAGGCTGAGAGAAAATGAAGATCAAAACTTTTGGAAGATTATTCAGCATATCTCTGATTACACTTCAGATTTTACATTGGAGATATTTCAAGGGTAGTTTACCTCATGGAATCTTTGGTACCTTTTTCTATTATTTTGAGAAAATGTAGGATATAGAAAGATGTTTAAAATATATCAGAAGATCTAGTCAATGTCTTAAATCTAACATTCTGAAAACAGTAGTAACTTTAAAGGAAGATAACTACCTCATGAGGTAACTGATGACTATTAAATTAGCTATTAAATAGTTAATAGCTATTAAATAGTTAATATAAAGTAAACCTTTTTTGGGGTCCCTCAAGGCTCTGTTTTAAGGCCAGGCCTCTTGATGTTTTTGTAAACGATTCGGATGTAGGACTAGAAGGTGTTTTGAGCAAACTTGCCGGTGACACCAAACTTGGAGGAGTTGTGGACCCTGCTGAGGGTGGAAAGGCCTTGCAGAGAGATCTGGACAGATTGGAAAGCTGGGCAATCACCAACCACATAAAGTTTAACAAAAGCAAGTGCTGGGTCGTGCACCTGGGAAGGTGCAACCCTGGCTATATGTACAGACTGGGTGACGAGACGCTGAAGGGTAGCCCCTCAGAGAGGGATCTGGGGGTTGTGGTTGACAGCAAGTTGAATATGAGCCAGCAGTGTGCCTCAGCAGCCAGGAGGGCCAAACGTATCTTGGGATGCATCAAGCATGGCATTGCTAGTTGGTCAAGGATTGTCCCGCTCTACTCTGCGCTGGTGCGGCCTCACCTCGAGTACTGTGTGCAGTTCTGGGCACCGCAGTACAAAAAAGATGTAAAACTGTTGGAGAATGTCCAGAGGAGGGCAACGAAGATGGTGAAGGGCCTAGAGGGGAAGACATATGAGGAGCGGCTGAGGTCACTTGGCCTGTTCAGCCTGGAGAAGAGGAGGCTGAGGGGAGACCTCATCGCAGTCTACAACTTCCTCACGAGAGGGAGTGGAGAGGCAGGTGACCTATTCTCCTTAATCACCAGCAGAAATGGTGTTAAGCTAAGGCAGGGGAGGTTTAGGCTAGACATCAGGAAGAGGTTCTTCAGCAAGAGGGTGGTCTCACACTGGAAGAGGCTCCCCAGTGAAGTAGTCACTGCACCAAGCCTATCTGAATTTACTAAGCGATTGGACTGTGCACTTAGTCATATGGTCTAAAATTTTGGGTAGACCTGTGCAGTGCCACAAGTTGGACTTGATTATCCTTGTGGGTCTCTTCCAACTCGGGATATTCCATAATTCAGTGATTCTATAAGCTGCTATCTCCAAAGTTAAAAGAAGACTGTGAATATCTAATGTAAAAGTCCTATATAATCATCTGAAGGAGGGAGCTTATATCTCTCCATTGATACTATTTCCATGACATAACGTAACTTTAAGGTTATGTTATGCTCATTGAGTTAGTTTATAAGGATACTACCTGGAGCCAAAAGAACATCCAAATTACAGGAAGGGTGTTTTTGAGATCAGTAAGTAGTTTACAGCATCACAGCTGTAAACTTTTATTTATTTATTTTATTTTATTTTATTTCAGTAACCCCTTTTTAGTTTCAGTCCAGACAAACTCTTGAGTTAAACTGTGAATTGGCTCTAGTCAAGTAAAGTAAAAGTGAAGCCCTTGATTGGAATTTTCATTTAACTTTGACAATTTTTCATAAAATCAGCCACAATAAATATTCTTAAGAAATATAAAAGCAAATGTGATCAATCAAGTTATCCACAAGGAGGATTGTGGACAGTAGTAGTAACTAATGTGGACAAACACATACCATATGAACCTTGTTCTGAAATTTAATTAAAGTTTAAAAAATAATTTTCTAAATTATGTCCTAGATTAGAACGTCACATTAGACGATTTACAAGATTTCCTTGCAAAATGTTCCCATAATTCTAGGTGTGCACAAGATCTTACATAAGGAGTGTTCATGCAGTTATCTTGAAAATTCTTGTGGTGTTTTGGAATCATTCAAACATGGACCAGGAAAAAAAAAGTTGCATAAGTGACCATGGGGAAAAAAAAAAAAAAAAAAAAAAAAAAAAAAAAAAGTTGTCTGGAAGAACATTAAGCATAGGAAATTGTTGAGTTTCTTTTAATAGTTCATGATTTGTCCCATTTCTCCAAAACAAATAAATAAAATTAATAGAATCATCAGTATAAAAAGGTATTCTAGACAAAGCTTTGGTATGTACTATTTAACTTCAAAAAGAAAATAAATAAATAATGTTTGACAGAACCCTGCTGTATTTCAATCCCTATTTTTTTTCCATTTAGCTATATATCACCAGGTCATTTGAACCAAATTGTGGTATATTTTGATAACTAAAGAGAAAATGATTGCTATTGTTTGACGGAAAGCACAATTTCACGAGGATACCCAGTGACTCGTCTTACCACTTCACTGCATGTACATCTAAAACACGATTGATTCTGACACATCCATTATCAAACAGGTATTGGTGACACAGTTCTATGAATAAAAAACAGAAGCTATTTGTTGATAGGCACACTACAATACTTTTTAAAAGAATATGAGTTCAGTCCATGAAATAGTTTATTGACTTCTTTCCTGATGATTATCAGATAATGAGCAAGTGTTGCCTCATCATAACACACATTATTTTGTACTGGCTTGTTAAACAGACAGTTTTATTTAATCATGGACATCATTAGCTGACATGTCTTATTAGTTATAATGAGGAGTTTTATATTATACAGTATATTATACATTTATACAGTTATAGAGAGTTTTGTCCTGACTAGAAGGATACATGCTGCAACAATAGTGTTTTTTTGTTGTTGTTACTGTTTTGTTTTGTTTTGTTTTGTTTTGTTTTTTCCTTTTATCTGTTGTTGTGCTGTTGGTGATTTGGTTTAAAATGTGTATACTGCATTCTTTTTCTCATCTATAATGTAGTTATAAGGACAAAGCTAGTCACATCAGAGGATTCATCTGTCTTCCACCATTCTTTATGTAGTTCCTGCACCTTCTCTCATGTGCAGTCTTTCCAAAGATTAAAGAACTGGTGAAGCCAGCTCCATCTATTTTCTCTACATTACCACTCTATCAGTATTTTTTTTTTTTCTTACTTTCTTTTTTCTTTCTTTTTTTTTTTTTTCCTCATAAGAGAAAACATCTCCAGCGAAGCTTTTTATGTGATTTGACTAAATGAAAACTACAGAAAGAGAACACAATAAAAAGTAAAGTAAAGATAATGTGTGTCTGTAACTCAAGTACTATCAACAAGACTGACTTTCTAGAAAGTAATAACAATGTTGGAATCAGTTGATTGTGAAAATTTTTAGCTCCGTATTATGCTTTTTATTTCCTTGTAAATCTCTAATCTGAAAACATATACTTCCTCTTGCCTTACACTCAGGATGGAGTTCTACTTTACATAAGAAACTCTCTTGTGTTCCCTAAACATGTACAATGCCCAGTACAATAAGGTTCTTGTCCCTAGACTAGACTTGAAAATAATAGTGAGCAAGATTAATAGTATGATGTCAGGTTGATGGAAATTGTATCAGGTCTACTTTCCATCAGAAAAACACTAAGCTACTAAAGGATTAGTGTCCGACACACTCCAGATTCTGCATGACTGAAATCACAGTAGTACACTATGAATCTAAGAGACCCTCAAAATAGAATTAACATGCACAGTACACGAACAGGAGCATTTTCCTTTGTCAAAGAGTAAAAAATGTAGATCATATGGACTGTCATTTTAACAGAAGAGTGATTTTTTTTTTTTTTTTTACTCCTCCATAGGATTTCTTAATCCTCCATAGGATTTCTTAAGAGATCCATTTGATTATTACAAAGCCGAAGATTCAAATATCCTTTCTGTGACCTTCAAAGAGTCTATCTCTCCTTTAGCACATGATCCACTGAGGTCAATTTTCAAAATCCTCTGAATGTCAAAAAAACTTCAGGTTCTTTTTCCAGGCAAAGAGGCTGTGACAGAAGGTAAAAAGGAGCACCCTAGGAAGGTAATTCAGTTATGTGCAAAGAACCACTTTATCTTTCTGAAAAGCAGATAAGGTTGCTAGCAGGAGAGGACCACATACTCAACCAGCCTTATGGGCATACGCAAGATCTCATACCACCAGAAAACATAGTGATGAAGTGGAATGTGCTGTTCTGATAATTAAAACAACATTTTAATTAAACTACATTCCTTCAGGTATAAACGATTTTTATGTGAATCCTCCCTGGAATGTGCCTGGTTGGGTTTTATTTGTTGTTGCTACCGCCTTCCCTTCCCTTCCCTTCCCTTCCCTTCCCTTCCCTTCCCTTCCCTTCCCTTCCCTTCCCTTCCCTTCCCTTCCCTTCCCTTCCCTTCCCCTCCCCTCCCCTCCCCTC